>NW_026779240.1:877500-1054322 GCF_030144855.1 Hypanus sabinus
TTTGAAGACTTATCCCTGTGATTAGCTAATTTTGGTGATATTTCGTATGTGGATTTAGAACAACAATGGATAAGACCTACCGCGACTGTTATCCTGTTTTACCACCGTGGAATTTGTGGAATTCAATGTAGTTGCCTTCTCTCGACATTCACCTTGGATTAAAAATATCTCTCTCGTCATTTACTCCATGGCTTAACTGAACTTTTATGCTTCACCATCTCAAGACTTTAAGCTTGGTATTCCCTGAGCTCAGTGGTTTGGGAGTTATATTTACACATATGTGTACTCATAACACCTTTAACTTTAGATTATTTTGCTTAAGTTGTTATACAAGTAGATACTAATAAAGACAGCGCTTTTAACATCAAAACTCGAATCCAGGTGTTGTCTATAGCTGCTGGTTCATTTAAACCGTTATGGGTGCGTAACAGTGGTGTTTGTGTTTATGTCTTTGAGAGGGCTCACCCCAGCATCCAGTTAAGATTTTCCTGTCTCTGTCACACTTATGCCAAATGGGTAGAACTAGGGGCCCTGACAGACACAGTGTTTTGACAGGTGTATCTCAGGCCCCCACCAAACAGAACTTCCTACACTGGGAAACAAGCTTCCTGGCCATAACTGCAGGTGCCCAGCAGCGGAGAGGAATAATTGAGACTGAGCGATCTTTGATGATAGTTTTTCTCTCCTATGGCGTAGCCGGGAATTCACCAGAGATAATTAATTTGGCTACAGCACTTGAGGAGCTGGCCACAATACTGCAGGGGCCCTGACAGAAACACAGGCCCAAGTAACAGAAACACCCATTGAAATGATTGCAATCTGGCAAACAGTCGTATAGAATCGTACGGCTTTAGATTTTATCCCAGCTGAGAAGGGGGAGCTTGTGCTATTATTGACACAGAATGCTGCACCTTTATCCCTGATATGTCTAATAACACTACATCCCTCTCCGAGCACACTGCCTAGGAGACTGACAGCATCAAGAGAGTAGGGCAGGATTCACACGGGTTCACGGAAGGGTCGAAAAAGTGATCTTCGAAGGCCTGTTTGTAATATGTGGGGCATGATATTGCATTATGTCCTAATAGTTGTACGTATCATTGTTATAATTACTGATGTATGCTGTTTTTCCCACTGAGAAGTCAAAGCTGTACTTGGTTGCTTTCTCTGTAAAAAATTACTGTTTTGTTGCTCATGTAATGATCAAAAAGGAGGGAATAATGAAGTACAGTTTAACACCGTTAAAAAATAGCAGCCTGTTTTTCTGAAAGAAACTGCTGATGATCAACAGATGTACTAAGCCATGCTGAGCCATATTTCTTCTTGAGGGTAGCTAGCTAGGGTTTCAGGACTCTCATCACCTTGTGTGTTCATGCGCAGAGATAGGACAGTTTCAGTCTGTTCTGTGTGTGTAAGCCATTATGACTATTTTGTCATTTGTCTTTAGGGCTCCAGCCTGTCATGTAGTAAATAAATTTGGTTCCAGCCTGTCTTGTGTGGGGAGTATCTGGATGGATATATCTGTGGTGAAGGGGAATTGCTAGTCAGTTTGTGGATTGGGTGGGAACAGTCATTGACTGTTCCTGTTTGAGTGACTAACTGAGTAAGCCCCAGATACTTGGAATAAAGAGTTTGTACTAATACAGTCTCTGAGAGACTCTCTCCGGATTTGACTTCCACAGAATGGGATTGGTTTCAAAGGGCTGGCCTGCTGGAAGAACAGTACCAGACCTGGAGTGATTGCAACTGGGTCTGACAGAGGCATAACTGGTTCTTCAGAGCACATTCAGTCTCACTCCAGCTGTTTCCTACCTTCCCTTGTACAGGTATGTGATGTCTAAAGGACCAGTGTTTGAGTAAATGAGACTCACCAAACTTTCTCCTGACTGAATCAGTGGAATCTCCGAGTCAGATGGGTTCTCTCCAGTTGATTCTCTCAGTCCTCGGGCTGGTTCACTTGTTGCTGTTCCCTCGTCTTCAGTCCTGGGTTTTCTTCCAATAAATCTCTCACTGCAGGTCTAACTTTAACATCAAAGATAATGAAGCACATTAACAATACAAAGGAGGACCAAACATTTCTGCTTAATGTTACTAGGAACAAAACTCACTGAAATTTAAACGTTGAAGGCAGATATAATGATCTCAGTGAACAATCTTTTATTCTCCCTCACATGACACAAAAGAATATGGGATAAGAAGGAGCCATCATTCAGTTATGGTAAGACATAAGGAAAAGAATTAGGTGATTTGATCCATCTGATCTGATCCACCACTCAAACACGGCTGATTTTTATTCCCACACTATATTCCTGCCTTCCTCCTGTAACCCTGAAGCTACTTAGCAATCATGAATATATTAATCTCTGTCATAAATATACCCAAATCGCAGCCTCAACCAACCTCTCTGGCAACAAATTCCACACTTCGGACACCTAATGGCAAAAAAAAATTCTCAACTGAATTTTAACTGGAAGCATCATTATTCTGAGACTGTGCTGTCAGATCACAGACTCTCTGTCTAATGGAAACATCGTCTCCATGTCCACAGTATCCAGGCTTTTCAGCATTTGGTAGGTTTACTTAACCATACATCCCTCCACCACCCCCACCGTCCCTCTGAACTCCAGGTCCAGAACCATCTCTATCACTCCTGAGATTATTCATGTGAACCTCGTTAGCAACAACTGTACTGAACACATTTCCAGCAATAACAGACAAACTGGTTCCAGGATAATTGACAGGGAAAAGTTGTGCTTTCTTTACTGTTCTACTATCACAGATCGAGTCATTTCCATTTCCAGGTTAAATGTAATAAAAAGAAAGTGGAATTACCAGAAACACTCAGCAGGTAAGGAACAGCTGCGGGGAGGGGAACAAACTTTACAATTCAGGTTAATGACGTTTTGTCAGAATGACTTCAAACATTTCGTTTTTAGTGCAACTTGAGATTCTGCCTGATTTCCACCGAGTGACAGACTGGTGACAGTGAGGGGTCCCCTCACACAGTTTGAACACCAGACTCACGGGTCTATTTCTACTGTTGTAAACATGGAAAAGCCGGTCCGGAGACGTCAGAACACACCGCAGCTACTGAATTAATTATACAAAAATGACAAAGATAGAAGAAACAACAAGCACTTTGTCATATATACTTTGATCCTCACCAAATTTTTATCAACACACTATAGAATTTCCCATCCGGACACTTCACGCTTTGCATGGTAACTGCTCCGCCCGTGACTGAGAGGAACTGCACAGTCTTTTGGATCCAGATCAGTCCTTCTGACAACGATCAGAAACACACTGAGTCTCAGCAATTTGCAGAACGGTAAACTTTATCAGGAGGACCCCCGGGTAGCTATCCCGGTCTTCTCCGTCCTTACTTATTCCCGCACCCTTCTACTATAATAGTAGGCACTTACCCGGTGCGTCCTGGGGACTTCCAGTACCAGGTACTGTCCCCTTCTCCCCGTTTACCGCTCTGCGCTGTCCGGATATCACTCGCTCAAGCCGCGCAGGAGCGACGAGCAAGGAGTCAGGGACCACCAAACTCGGCGGGGTGCACCGTCTCCGATGTCCTTCCTCGTGTCCACCGCGGCCGGAGTGTGGATCCCGGACGAGCCCCCACGTTGTCAGAAACACACTGAGTCTCAGCAATTTGCAGAACGGTAAACTTTATTTTTCGAGTCTGCAGAGTCGGACCCAACCAGCTCCTGCTAGATTGAGTGCCGAATTACACTTTGCACAGTTTTTTATACCCTACTAGTTTACGACTTTGTGAGTTGCACCCATGTGAGGTGCAGACATTCTTCCTTAATCTCATTACAAAATTACAAATGTGATTACCCTTTGGCCCACTTATCAGCCTCAGCGCATTAACACCGTTATTGTTCAACCGTCAAGCATGTCTTCCCGTTACCCGTATCGCTTCTTTAATCAGCAAGCTATTGTTTCATCCTGATTTTGCAAATTGGTTTATACGTTGCCCTGCAAGTTGCTTTGCACGCTCTTTCTGTGTCAGCACATTCTAAATGGACTCCTTAAGTACCGTCTTTAATTTAATCATTTCTCTCAAGGACAAAAGCGAGGAGCCTCTGGAAGCGAGACGAGTTCGGGAAATTAATGGGACTCAGTGGCCAAAATCACACCACGTGATCTTGTGTCACAACGCGGAGGGCGGGGCGAATCTGCAACACACAGCCTCACGTGACCTGTCGGCGGGACTTCTATTTAAATTCTGCAGAAACAGACAGCCTGGGCTCCTGGTTTGGATCGTTTAATGCAGATTAAGTGGAGTCGACACATTTCTGACGAGCCCAGATAACTGGAAAATAAATGATTAACTGGCCCTCAGTTCGGTGCTCACGGCCAACATCGGATCTCCCCGCTCGGGATCCGGCTCAGTACTTACCGATGGGAAAGTGATATCTTCGGCCCCCAGACAGTGATCCCGACGGAAGAGACGAAAATCTTTCCCGATCACACAGCCGACCAACTTCAGCTCTGAGCGGAGAGGATAACACCGTCCACCCGGAGACTGTGAACATGCGCGGAGAGATTGTTACATCATCGGGAGGCGGGGCCCGGGAACATCTGCGGTTAAATGGGAGGGGCAAATGGGATCACGTGCCGGGATTGGTGGATCACCCCCCCCCCCCCCCAGGCAGAGACTCCAGCTACTCATTAGTCTGTGGAAAGAAGCAAATTTGCCGCTGACATCTCCTCTCACCTTAAATGTATTAGACATTTCAACCCCCAGGAAAAATATATCGTCTGTCCACTCTATCTATTCCTCTCGTAATCTTATAAACGTCCATCCAGTCTCACCCCAGCCTGCGCCGCTCTGGAGAAAACAACACAAGTTTGGCCAGCCTCTCGTTATAGCTCATGCCCTCTAATCCAGGCAGGGTCCTGGTAAACCTCTTCTGTGCCCTCTCCAAAGCCCCGACATCCTTCCGAGAATGGGGGCGACCAGAACTGTATGAAACACTCCAGATGTGGTCTAACTAGTTTTATAAAACTGTGTTACGAACTGAAACGATTTAGAAACGAACCAGCAGCAATAGAGTTCACACAGGAGTCTGGTTTTGGTGTTAAAAACATTCTCTTTATTAGTGTATAGTAACTTAATGAAATAAAGGAAAGTTGACAGTGTTCGGTGTATATATGTGTCAATATAAATCCCAAAACTTTCGAGCCTGAGGGAACAAAGCTCAGAGTCTTGAGATGGTAAAGTAGGAAAGTTCAGTAATCTACGGAATAAATGATGGGGGAGAGATATTTGTAATCCAGGGTGAAACGTAGAGAAAAGGCCGTTACTTCAAAATAACCGTCGACGAAGTTCTTATCCGCTGAATCCGTCCACATACGAGTTATCAGCGAAAGTGACCTGTCACAGGAATACCGTGTTCCAGGGGTTACCACACAACATACCCCGGCAAAGGTTAACACAACATATTCCAAACCGTATCCGTATCTATCTATCTCTCTCTCTCTCTCTCTCTCTCTCTCTCTCTCTCTCTCTCTCTCTCTCTCTCTCTCTCTCTCTCTCTCTCTCTCTCTCTCTCTCTCTCTCTCTCTCTCTCTCTCTCTCATGGTTCAGTCCACAGTCAGCGCTGTCAGCCTGACTGACGTCATCGCCCCGCCTCCTTGGAGTCTGAGATACCTCTGATCATCGACACTGTTCAGGGTTTTGCATTTAACAGTGTACTGTCTCATACATTCGACCTACCGAGCTGCCAAGATGATCATCACTAATCAAATCTCACTGAGATTTCTCAGATCCTGTTTAATTTATTGCCAAGTGCACAAGTACGGGAAGGTACAGGTACAGAGAAACATTGACTTACGGCAGCATCACAGACAAGTACATTCAGATAACACACGGAACACAAATTATACGATTCTCTGTCAGTAACAATCTGTAAATATGTTTTAAGTTATTAACGATATATAAAATACATTGTGCCATGATCAATAATAAGATGTGCATTTTGTGTCAATAACAGACTGGGAAATGTTGAATTTGCTCCCTGTCTCCATTCCTCCTGTAATCTACAACCAGCTCCTTTGTTTTTGTCACAATGAGGGAGAGATTGTTTTCTTGACACCACTGTGTCGGGGTGATGACTTCTTCTCTGTAGGCTGCCTCGTTATTATGTGAGATTAGGCCAGTCAGTGTAGTGTCGTCAGCAAATTTAGTTAGCAGATTGGAGCTGTGGGTGGCGACACAACTCATGGGTGCACAGAGAAAAGGAGGGGGCAAGAAGACAACCCTGTGGGGTATGTGTGCTGAGGGTCAGAGAGAGAGAGAGAGAGAGAGGTGAGCGAGCCCACACTTAACACCTGCCGGCGATCTGACAGGAAGTCCAGGATCCAGCTACACAAGGCAGGGTGAAGGCCGAGGTCTCTGAGCTTCTTGTCGATACTTCACGCCTTCGTCTGGCTACTGCTCAGCCCATGACTGCAAGGAACTGCAGAGTACTTTGGAGAGCAGAGACCATCAGAGAAACAAGCCTCCACTCCATGGACTCTTCCTACACATCCCCTCCCTCGCAAAAGCAGGCCATGTACTCAAAGACCCTCACAACCTGGACATTCTCGCTGCAAACCCGCTCCTCCATCGGGGAAGAGATACAAAAGCCTTAAAGCGCGAACCACCCGGCTCAAGGACGGCTTCCTGTCTGTAGTTCGAAGCCAAATGAATGATAAAATGGACTCGGCCTCAGAATGTAACTCGACGTGACCCTGCACCATACGTCTATCTGCACTGCACTATCTCTGCAGCTATAATGCTTTGTTACATTGTTGTTTTGTCATTTTCATTTTTCATTTTTAGAATCTTTTTTACTAGTACATAATCTTCTACAGCTACAGAATGAAACAAGACTTCAATAGATTAATATGTATATAATTAATAAAGTTGAAGGAAAAAACTAATCGTAAAATATAAAAATGGAAAATATATATAGGAAAAGGAAGGAAATAAAGAACCCCATCTAACTAGGGGGGAACCCACTAACAACAAAAAAGGGAAAAACCCATTAGGAATCAACCCCCCGGAGCAATACGTTTAACCATCATCTAAATATAAAAATAGAATCATCAACCACCATTTCATATTTATAAAAAATAAAATTGGAAGGAAACCATATAGCATAATTGAAATTAAATGATAATATTTGGCAAAGAACTCTATCTTCTCTCAAAATCGAATCGAGCATCAAAAGTTCTCCTAATTTTTTTCAAACTAAGACATAAGATTCCTTGAGAAAAACATTCAATTAATGCAAGGGAAGAAGTATCTTTGTATTTTAATCAAATAGCTCTTCTTATCAATAGTGTAACAAATGCAATTACATGTTGATCTGAAGATGAAATACCCTGAATATGATGTGGAACTATACCAAATAGAACAGTCAACCTATTAGGTTGTAAATTCATTTTCAGAGCTTTAGATCTTGTTGGAAATAAAGACTTCCAAAACAATTTTAATGGTGAACATGCCAGAACATATGTGACAAAGTAGCTACTTCAGTTTTATATATATCACAGCATTTGTCTATACTAGGAAATATTTTAGATAGTCTCTCCTTTGTTAAATAATAACGGTGAACAATTTTAAATTGAATTAAACAATGGTTGGCACATATAGAAGAACAATTTCCGTTTTTCAAAACTCGAAGCCAATCATTAACAAAGATCATATGAAGTTCTCTCTCCCAATCTTGTTTAATCTTTAGTGATATGTTCTCATTTGTAACAAAAATAAGTTATACATTCTGCCAATGGAAACTTTCTCTAAGGGATTCAATTTCAAAATGGTATCTAACAAATCAGATTCTTGTAAATATGGAAACTTAGGTAAGCATTGTTGTAAAAAATGTCGAAACTGAACATATTCCAAAAAATGTGTATGAGCGAGAGAAATTTTGTCAATTAGCCCTTCAAAGGTCATCAATCGACCATCACAAAATAAATCTCTAAAAGAATGGATCCCTTTATTGTTCCATAGGAGAAAAATGGGGTCAGTTGTTGAAGGTTTAAATGAAAAGTTTCGATATAAAAAACTAGACAACTAAATTGTTTCAAATTTAAAAAATTACGAAACTGAACCCAAATCCGTAGGAATAGTTTAATAACCGGGTAAAGATTTAAATTTGGAATTTTGGAGAGCTGTAAAGGTAATGGAGCTGCTAATATTGAAGTTAAATGAAATTGTTCAACAGCTTTTAATTCCAAATCAACCCATAATTATTTTTGTTTCTTATCAAGCCAGTATAACCAAAAACATAATTGTCTAATATTCACAGCCCAATAATACAGTCTTAAATTAGGAAGTGCAAGTCCACCATCTTTTTTAGATCTTTGTAAATTATACTTATTAATTCTTGGTCTCTTATTGTTCCAAATAAAGGAAGAAATAAGAGAGTCAATTTGATCGAAAGATTTTTAGTTAAAAAGATAGGTATACCAAACAAGGCAGTAAGGGGATTTCGGTCAAATTGGACCCAAAAAAAGTTGTGAAAAGGTATGGAATACTTCCCGCCAAAACTTTTCAATTGTAGGGCAAAACCAAAACATATGAATTAAAGAGGCATCAGCAGAGTTGCATTTATACAAAGTGGAGAAACAGTCGGGTAAAAACTGGAGAGCTTCTGTTCAGAATCGTAAGCTCTATGAACCACTTTAAATTGTAGAAGAGAATGACGAGCACAGACAGATGATTTATTAACCTGTTTAAGAATTCTATTCCATCTATCATCAGAAATCTGACAATTTAGGTCATCCACCCAAGCTCTTTTTATTTTATCAAAGAAGTCTTGTCTAGAATCAATCAACAAGTTATAGATACCGGTAATAGAACCATTTACAAAAGTGTCCTGGTAAACCTCTTCTGCGCCCTCTCCAAAGCCCCGACATCCTTCCGTGAATGGGGGCGACCAGAACTGTATGAAACACTCCAGATGTGGTCAAACTAGTTTTATAAAACTGTGTTGCGAACTGTAACGTTTTAGAAACGAAACAGCAGCAATAGAGTTCACACTGGAGTCTGATTTTGATGTTAAACCCATTCTCTTTATTAGTATCTACTTCTAACATAGTAATTTAAAGAAATAAAGAAAAGTTAGCAGTGTTATGTGTATACATGTGCCAATATAATTCACAGCCTATCGGGCCTGAGGGAACAAAGCCCAGAGTCTTGAGATGGTAAAGTAGGAAAGTTCAGTAATCCACGGAATAAATGATAGGAGAGAGATATTTGTAATCCAGGGTGAAACGTAGAGAAAAGGCCATTACATCAAAATAACCGTCGACGAAGTTCTTATCCGTTGAATCCGTCCACATACGAGTTATCAGCGAAAGTGACCTGTCACAGGAATACCGTGTTCCCGGGGTTACCACACAACATACCCAGGCAAGGGTTAACACAAGATATTCCCAAATCCACTGTTATGGATTGTACGAAGCGACAGCCACACACATTCGTTATGGTTCCGTGTACCGATGATCAACCCACTCTTGTGGGCCGAGGAGACTTTCAACCCTCAGCTGCGACCAACTGAAGCGATCAGCTTTTCCAGTCTCTCTCTCTCTCTTTAGACTGGCCGACTGCCTGTCTGCAGATCGCTCTCTCTCTTATGGTTCAGTCCTCAGTCAGCGCTGTCAGCCTGTGACTGACGTCATAGTCCCGCCTCCTCACGCCGGCGCTCTTAAAGAAACAGTCACAGTACGACCGCAGGCTCGTAACAGCTGCAACACAACTTCCCGACTTTTGAACTCAATGCTTCATCTAATAAAGACAACCATGCCATTTGCCTGCTTAACCACCCGATCAATCTGTGCAGTCTCTTTCAGGGAGCGATGAACTTGGAGTCTAAGATCCCTCTGATAATCAACACTGTTCAGGGTTTTGCATTTAACAGTGTATTGTCTCATACATTCGACCTACCGAGCTGCCAAGATGATCATCACTAATCAAATCTCACTGAGATTTCTCAGGTCCTGTTGAATTTATTGCCAAGTGCACAAGTACGGGAAGGTACAGGTACAGAGAAACACTGACTTGTGGCAGCATCACAGGCAAGTACATTCAGATAACACACGGAACACAAATGATACGATTCTCTGTCAGTAACAATCTGTAAATATCTTTTATGTCATTAACAATGTATAAAATATATTGTGTCATGATCAATATTAAAATCTGCAGCCCCAAAGTGCATTATGTACTGATTGCAAAGCTACGAAATTGCATGTGAATAGCCTCCCCTCCCCCAACTCCACTCTTTCTGCGTCACCAGCAGACTGGGACATCTCACATCTCGCTGCCTCCGCCAGGACATTAAACTGGGAACAACTGTGGTCAGGGACTGATCTCTGGGGTACTCCAAAAGCTACCTCCTTCCAGCCTGAAACCGACCCACTCATCCAGCCACACACTACCGTCATTTTAGCGATCTCCAACGAAAAAGCCTAATCGCCTACTCCCGATGTTCAATACCATTGCTGACTCTGAGTTTACCACCGTCAAATGCCGGGAGGGACATAATAATCAGAAAGTCTCTAGTCACAGCCGTGTAAATAAAATGTGATCTCAGTGGGTGTGTGGCGCATGCTCAGAATGCGAAGGAGACAGACAGACTGAGCCAAGTCACAGACTGATGAAGGGGAGGAATGATCCATTTTGATACAGAGAGGGAAGCAGAGAGTTTGATATTGTTCTTGATGCCGGAACTGTGTCCAGTTAAAAGACGAAATCTTGTTCCTCTAAATTGTTTGGAGCTGTGACAGTGTTTTTATCAGAAGGCACCATGGAGAGTAGATGATCTGAGTTGAAATGCTGTCCTTCCCCTCCTACTGGCATTGCATGGAGCAGACGTGTTTCTCGAACAGCTACGAAATTCTTTTTAAGTTACTGAATCCAATCCGCGTTGATGTCTCGTGCTAAAACTTCTGGTAAAAAGAAGCGGATCCTTCTGTGACTGGGGAAGCTATTGCGGAGCTAATTCGGAAAGCTCAGAGCGAAACGTCTGAAGCACATTCGGATGGGTGTTTAAAGGCTACCACAGAGCTTAAACGGATGGAGATTCTGCTGCAGACTATTCAAAACACGTTGCAGGAACAGACTACTCAAATTCAGGAACATGAGGATGCTGTAACGAGACTCGATACTAAGACGGATGAGTTGGGGAAGTTCGGAGATAAATAATCGAAAATCGTTGAATCTCTAAGACAAAAGATTGTCGCCTTGAGAATAGATCAAGAAGGAACAATATGCGAATTGTGGGTCCAGACTCCGCCTAGAATAGACCGGGCACACCGAGCCCCAGTGTTTAAATCCTCTTCTCAACAGGAACCTCGACCTGTGGTCATTGCGTTTCTTGAAAAGAAAGGTTACTATAATTCGCCATCTCGTCGGTTAGGTATGATTAACTTTGAAGATTATAAGATAAGGCTGGTCGAATATTATTTGCCCCAGGTATTAAATAAACGTTTTAAGTATTAAAAAGTCGTGACTGAGTTATATAACAAAGGCTATAAACCTTCACTGAATTACCCCGCTCGCCTCAGGAATATTTTGAAAAATGAAATGTTGTCCTTCATCCACTTACAAGCTTTGTAAACTTATAACAGTGTAGAAAATTCAAGAGATTTGTGTTTAGGAATCTCAACCACAACAGCTCGTTAGTTCCGCTCTATCTGTCAGTTCACCATCGCTTGAAAGCCGCCGATCCTTGAATGTGGGGGCGGAGATGCTGGAGAAGACAGCACCCCACTCGCTCCAAGGAGAGCCCGAATACGTGACCATGTCCGCGATCTGTTTGGATACACCGCCATGACGTTATAGCACCGTGACTTCATTCACTGACTCTCATTTCGGAAGGGGTTCATCCGGCCATCGCAGATACACCAACAGCTTCGCACTGGGAAGCGGCCGTTCACCTGCTTCGTGTGTGAGAAGAGACTCATTCAGTTAACCCACCTTGTGATGCTCCGGTGAGTTCACAATAAATAGAGGTCACATGTCTGTCCGGAGTGAGCAAAGAGTTTTACTCACTCATCCCAGCTGCTGCAACACCAGCAACTTCACATCAGGGAGGAAGTTCAAATCAGCTCCGTGTTAAATGTTTCACCATCTCGGTGACTGAAGGCAGCTGCAGGTCCATGAGGGACTGTTACTGTCAGATTCCGCAGTTCTTGCGGCTGCTCATCGCACACAGGACTGAACCCTGGTCACTGAGCATTTGAGGAGTCTGTTCTGCTGATGTTAGCCTTAAACTAGACTGGTGTTTAATACAATGCATCTGTGAAAGTTAAATCAGTTTTATCAAATCCCGTGCGTCAGGTACTTACTGTCTCTATCACACTCAAAATGCACACTAGAGAGGCCACTCAACCCATCTGATCCTTACCCATGCTTCTGTTCCATATCAGTTTATGAAAATCTACCCCTGCCGTTTCCCTCTCACTCTCCCTGATATGACAGGTTGCAACTAGTCACCACTCTGTGGGATAGGAGATTTCCCGTGAATTTCATAGAATAATAGAAATCTACAACAAATTACAAATGCTTTGCCCCACAATGTTGTGCCGACCATGTAACTTACTCTAGGAACTGTCTAGAATTACCCTACTGCATAGCCACCCATTTTCCTAAGCTCCATGTACCTATCTAAGAGTCTCTTAAAAGACCCTATTGTATCCGCCTCTACCACCGTCGCTGGCAGTGCATTCCACACACACACCACTCTTTGTTTTAAAAAGCTTGGCATTATCATCTCCTCTGTACCTACTTCCAAGCAGCTTAAACCTATTCGCCCTCGTGTTAGCCGTTTCAGCCCTGGGAAAAAGCCTCTGACTATCCACACGACCAATGCCTCTCACATCTTATACACCTGCATGAATTCTCTGCATGATTTTCTCCGGGCTGAACAAGACGATGAGCTCACTGTGGTTGTGACGTTGTTCAGGCCTCCGGACGAAGTTGGTTAAACTCCTTCTTCCCCGCTCTTTTCAATGTTTTGGGTCATTTTCACCAATTTTAAAGGGCTGTGCCTCAGACAGCAGGGTTGTTGCAATAGATCACTAACGGAGTCTAGCTTCGATGTTAAAACCATTATCTTCATTGGCATCTACTCCAAATATAAAAGATTTTATAAAGAAATAAACAGAAATTAACAGTGTTAAGCGTATATATAGCTCCCAAACTATCAAGCTTGGGAAACAATGCTTAAAGTCTTAAGATGATAAAGTGGAAAAGTTCAGTAATCCACGGAATAAGTGAGTGAGAGGAGAGATTTGTAAATCCACACGAAAATGTAGAGAGAAGGTAATTACGAAGAATTCCACACACATTCCACGCTGGGTAAACGAAATCGCAGTCGCCGAAGATCTTATCCGTGGATTAGTTCCGAAATCCACTTCGAAATATCACCAGGTGACAGTCACAGGAATATCGTCTTCAAGTGATTACCACAGAACACCCCGATTCCAGGTAAGGGCCGACAAAAGTGATACCACAGGATACTCCAACAAATCCACACATATGGATTATACGAAGTGACAGCCAGACATCCGTCGTGCATTGCGTGCCGATGATCAACCCAATCTTTTGGGCATAGCAGTGACAAGCTGAATTCTCTCTCACTCTCACTCTCTCTTCCTCTCCCTCTCCCTCTCTCCCTCACTCTCTCTCTCCCCTCCCTCTCCTCCCTCTCTCCCCTGCACTCTTGTCTCTGCTGCAGCGCATGTGTGACGTCACAGCTTCGCCTCACAGGCACTTAAAGCGACACTCACAGTAAACGAACCTGCGGTCTCGCAACACAATACACCTCTGAAGCCTGACAGCAGACTAGCGAGTGAATCTTCGATGGAGCAGAGTCAGAAACCAAGTTGCCAGTCAGGGATTTGGGGCTCCAGAAAGAGATGGGGCCTGGAGTTTACAAGGAGGAGGAAGAAGAGGAATCGAACCTGCAGGATGTGGCTACAAATGAATGATCAGACACATTTGGAAACTGCTTGATTGAGGTAAAAAAGGTGGTTAATTTCTGCAAAATACTGGAGGAAATCAATAGATCAGGCAGCAAATGTAGAGAGGAATAAATAGACAACGTTTAGGCCGAGCCCCTTTAGCATGCCTAGACTGTGTACTCCTCTGCTTAGTTGCTACCTGAACTGCACAGTTCCTCCAGCATTGTGTGTGTGTGTGTGTGTGTGTGTGTCTTTATTTCTGGCAACTGTAGAATCTCTTGTGTTTTATATCTGTCTTTGTAAGAGGGTTGTCCGAGAGGCATTAGATAAATGGAATGCCTGTTGATATTGAGTACATTCTTTTTGGGAGCTGCTTGCTACGTTAAATCAGCTACTGAGTTTTCTACATAGAAAGAAACCCGGCGGTGTGGACATGAAACTGGTGCTAGCAGGAATGTTTAATGGCACCTGGATTACCCATGAACCCCTGGGTTTAAAATTTCGCTGCTTCTGAAGCAACGATCATATGCGCAGGCATCAAGGTCGATGACGTCACAGAATAGCACGCATGCGCGCCGTACACAAAGGCGCTCCGGAGGATCGGTAAAGGTAGGAATGATTTTCCGGGCTGCTATTTTAAACACCGACTGCGGGACATTTGCTGGGAACTCCGGATATCGTAGCCGCAATCCTGGGACAGTCCTGCCCTCTTCCCTCTCTCTCAGCCCCTCGATCCGTACACGGGCCCCGGGGAGCTTCCGGTTGATGAGGGAATGGGAACAGATGGATCTCTCAGACAGAGCTGAGCTCCAGCTATCTAAATGCAAGGATTAGGAACTCGGAGAAAGGGAACAAAATCTTTTACATCAGCAGTTGAGAAAATCACCTTGGTTCTATCTCCGATCACAAACAAGAGAAAATCTGCAGATGCTGGAAATCCAAGCAACACACACAAAATGCCGGAGGAACTCAGCATTAGTACTCTTTTCCATAGATGCTGCCTGGCCTGCTGAGCTCCTCCAGCATTTTGTGTGTGTTGCTAGAGCTACCTCCTCTCGTTCTGCCCTTTTCTACCGGTGAGAACATGTTTTGTCCCATTCTCTCTGGGTACGTAATGATATCAAACAACTTTGTCCTGGGGAAAAAGCAGCTTTCACATAACAAATGTGCCAGACTCCAATGAGACAGACTACTGCCCTTCCCTTCATATTCATTGGCATTGCCATCACTGAGTTCACCACCATATGTCACTTGGGGGAGGGTTCAGGGGAAATACTTATGTACAATACGGAAACTGGTGTTGCAGTATTGTGGTGATGCAAAATTTGCTGGAGAATTTGCAAGTGGGGAGTGATATTTGGAAATCTGACCTTTGATAGTATCATTTAGCAAGCAAATCACATATGGACGGTTTGCAAAAGTTCTAGTGAGAAAATCCTTCATAACCCACAACAGGCCTGTTACATAGTTTGTGTGAGAGTGCCTATGAACTCGATCAATCCCAGAGGAGATCAAAGTTCTTATCGACAGTGAGTTGCTAGCTGTTAAAAGAAGTACCTCCCTATTTAAAATTCAGTGTGCACGTCTTGTTGTCAGTGGGTAAAAATTGCACAGCACAAGGTGTTTCAGCACACCGGTCATTACAAATTAGACGGGACATTGGTGGGAAGGAGGGGAGACCTCCAGTGTCCCTGATACCATCACCTACAAGACGTGCATCCAGCTGCAGCCTGTAACCCTGCACTTTAAGGAGCTGAAGCTGGAAATGGATGAATTCTGGATCATCTAGGAGTTGGAGGGGGTGACAGTTATAACATCAAGAGAGGTGAGTTACACCCAAGGTGCAGGACACAGTAAACTGGGTGAGAGTTAGAAAGGGGAATGAGGTTAAATAGCCGTCACAGAGTACTCTTGGGGTCATCTCATACAACAACAGGTAGACCACTTTGTAAACTGTTGGGGGGATTACCTGGCAGAGGAAAGTCAAATGTCCATATGTTCTCAACCCCAGATCCATTGATATCAATAGGGGTTAGCCTGTCTCCATTCCCTTTGTAGTCCACAACCAGTTCCCTTGTTTTTGTGACATTGAGGGAGAGGTTGCTTTCTTGACACCCAGACAAACGTTGTTCAAAACTCAGATAGAGTCAGCAGACAAAAGGTTGAGCATGGTGCGATGACTGTGATGAGCTGTGTATATCACAATGCAAGAAGCATTGTAGGAACGCCCGATCAGCTCAGGACAGGGAATTGTGATATTGTAGCCATTATTGGGACTTGGTTGCACCCAACACTCTGAGAGATTTAGAAGAGCAAACTTTGCAGAGATTGCAGGCTATGCTAAGAAACAAAGGTTGATATAGTAAGAGATTTTAACTTTTTATATATATAAGGACCAAATGGAATGTTGGCCTTTGTTACAAGGGGAATTGAATACAAGAACAAGGATGTTCTTTTGCATTTGTACAGGGCCCTGGTGAGACCACCCCTGGAATATTGTGTACAGTTTTGGTCTCCAGGTTTAAGGAAGGAAATTCTGGCAATTGAGGAAGTGCCACGTAGATTCACTAGGTTGATTTCTGGGATGGCAGGGCTGTCTCACGCAGAGAGATTGGAGAGATTGGGCTTGTACACGCTGGAATTGAGGAGATTGAGAGGGGATCTGATTGAAACGTTTAAGATAATTAAAGGATTTGATAGGATTGAGGCAGGAAATATGTTCCAGATGTTGGGAGAGTCCAGTACCAGAGGGCATGGATTGAGAATAAGAGGTCAGTTATTTAAAACAGAGTTGAGGAAGAGCTTCTTCTCCCAGAGAGTTGTGCAGGTGTGGAATGCACTGCCTTGGGAGACGGTGGAGGCCAATTCTCTGGATGCTTTCAAGAAGGAGCTAGATAGATATCTGATGGATAGGGGAATCAAGGGATATGGGGACAAGGCAGGGACTTGGTATTGATAGTGAATGATCAGCCATGGTCTCAGAATGGTGGTGCAGACTCGAGGGGCCGAATGGTCTACTTCTGCACCTATTGTCTATTGTCTATAAATGGGGTAGAGTTTGTCAAATGTGCCCTTAATCAGGATGTAGAATTCCCGACGTAGAAGTGTGCAATAAGCTGTTAGGAAAAGATCCATTGTTAGTGACTGAAATTAGTGTATGGAAACACTTCATATCTAGCAATCGTAACAACATAAGAGTCCAAGTAAATATGGAAAAAAAAGCGGGCTGGATGATGAGTTGAGACTCTAAATTGGAGAAAGGTCAATTCTGATGGTATCAGAAAGATCTAACAAGTGTGGATTGGGACAGGCTGTTTTTCTCGAAAAGCAGTACTTGCAAGTGGGAGTTCTTCAGAAGTGAGGGTATAGAGTTTGTATATGCCTGCCAAAATAAAAGTTGTCAGGTAACTGGTGCAGGGAACCGTGGTTTTCGAGAGATATTGAGGCCCTGGGTATTTTGTTCCTCTAAATATCTCAGACTGCTGGGTGCTACCAAGACTCATTAATGGCTACAGTATCATAATGCCACGCCCTGAGCTCATCTGACTTTTTGTTTTAGAAACTTTGTTTCTAAAGCTTTGTTTCTAAAAGCTTCCTAATAGTTTTTGCTCTTTTGTTTGCCCTCTCTTAGGTGTTTCTGTTGGCTTTGTCTTCTTATTCCAGCCACGGTTGTGTCCTCCTGCCTTTTCAATGCTTCCACTTCTTTGGAATGTATCGATCATTCAGGTCCCGAATTGCTCCCAGAAACTCCAGCCATTGCTGCTCCATTGTCACTCCTACCTTTTCCCTTCCAAACAAGTTTGGCCAGCTTCTCTGTCATAGAAATGTGGAGATGTTCAGTACAGGAACAGGCTATTTGGCCCATTTTGTCAATGCCAAAAGAACATTAAAGCTGTCTAATGCAACTACCTGCACTGGAACCATACCATCCCCCTAACATCCAGGCTCCCATCCAAACTTCTCTTAAGTGGTAAAATTGAGCTCATGTTCAGCACTTGTGCTGGCATTTTTTCCACACTCTCACGGCCAATTCAGTGAAGAGGTTTTACACATGTTCCCCATAAATTTCACCTCCCCACTTAACCCATCACTTCTGGTTGTCATCACACTTAACATCAGTTGAAAAAGCCTGCTTGAATTTACCCGTTCTATGCCCTTATATTTTTTCTACACAGGAACATAGAAAACCTACAGAACAATACAGGCCTTTTGGCACACAAAGCTGTGCCAAACATATCCTTACCTTCGCCATAGCCCTCTAATTTTCTAAGCTCCAGGTATCCATCCAGGAGTCCCTTAAAAGACCCTTTCGCTTCTGCGTCCACCAGGGCTGCTGGCAGCCCGTTCCACACACTCACCAATCTCTGTGTAAAAAAAAACTAACTTCTATACTTCTACCAATTCCTCAATGCAATGTATAATTTCCTTGTCTCTGTTTAGTGCATTTTTTAGGTGTATAAGATGATGAGGGGCATTGATCGTGTGGATAGCCAGAGGTTTATTCTCAGGGTTGAAATGGCTAACATGAAGGGGCATAGTTTTAAGGTGCTTGAAAATAGATACCGAGGGGATGTCAGGGTTATTATTTTTTGCACAGAAAGTGGTGGCTGTGTGTAATGCACTGCCAGCAGCGGTGGTCAATGCAGATACAATAGGGTCTTTTAACAGCCTCTTAGATAGGAATATGGAGCTTAGAAAAATAGAGGTCTATGCACTACGGAAATTCTACGCAGTTTCTAGAGTAAGTTACATGGTTGGCACAACATTGTGGGCTGAATGGCCTGGAACAATAGACAATAGATATTAGGTGCAGGAGTAGGCCTTTCAGACCTTCTAGCCAGCACCGCCATTCACTGTGATCATGGCAGATCATACACAATCAGTACCCCATTTCTGCCCTCTCTCCATATCCCTTGACCCCACTGTAAGGTGTCTATCTAACTCTCTCTTAAATGCATTCAGAGACTTGGCCTCCACTGCCTTCCGGGGCAGAGCATTCCACATATCCACCACTCTCTGGGTGAAAAAGTTTAGGCATCTCTGTTCTAAATGGCCTACTGCTTATTCTTAAACTGTGGCCTCAAGCTCTGGACTCACCCATCAGCGGGAACATGCTTCCTGCCTCCAGCGTGTCCAATCCCTTAATGTTCTTATAAGTTTCAATCAGATCCACTTTCATCCTTCTAAATTCCAGTTTATACAAGCCCAGTGGCTCCAATCTTTCAACATCTGACAGTCCCACTATTCCAGGGATTAATCTTGTGAACGTATGCTGCACTCCCTCCATAGCAAGAATATCCTTCCGCAAATTTGGAGACCAAAACTGCACACAATACTCCAGAACATGCTGTAGATTTCTATGTTCTACGTTGAACAGCGAAATAACTGTTTTTCTTTAATCTGTGCAGGTTCCATGATTTTAATGCCACTTTTCCACACTCCCATAGAGCCTTTCTCCATCTCCTGAGTAAACATAGATGAAAAAATATTTAAGATCTCCCCCATGTGCTTTCATTCCACATGTGGATTGCCATTCCGGTCTTCCAGAGGAACAGCTTTGTGCCTTGCAATCATTTTGCTCTTGATCTATCTCGAGAAACCCTGTGGATTATGATTCATCATTTCTGCAGGACAATCTCATGCCTTCTTTTAGCCATCTGGATTTATTTCTTATGTGTTCTCTTGCATTTCTTATCCTGCCTATCCCTGTTATACAACTTCATTTTATGCTTCACCAGGGTCTCAATATCTCTTGAAATCCAAGGTTCCCTACAGTTTTTATCTTCACTTTTTATTCTGAGAAGCAAATTCCCGCTTTGTACTTTAAAAATTTGGCTTTGAAGGACTCCCATTTACCAAACACACCTTTGCCATAAAGCAGCCTGTCCCAGTCCACAGTTGCCAGATCCTAGTGTTAATTCCAGGTGTTGATCCATGCCCTGAACACATCCACCTTTCCTACACTGGTATTGAAATATACAGGGCTCAGCATATTCACTGAACCATGCTCAACTTTTTCATTCCTGACTTTGTCTGAGGACTGAACACCAACTGTCTCCATCACCCCTCCACTATCTGTTCTGTTATTCAGGCTCCCATTCCCCCTGCAAGTTTAGTTTAGCCCCCCTTACCCCCACCTCCCTCCATGCAGCTCTCTCACATCTTTGGCTTTCCTCTCCCAGATCAATAAAAAGGAGGTGCATACCAGGTACAGGCAGACAGGAACAAATGGGGTTCTTATGAAATACAGGAAATTCAAGTGAACACTTATGAAAGAAATAAAAGAAGGCATGAGCTTGCCTGGGCAGAGAAGGTGAAGGAGAATCCTCAGGGATCCTGCAGATATGTTTAGAGCAAATAGATTGCAAGGGAAAAAATTAATCCTCTGCAAGATCAGAATGGTAATCCATATGAAGAGACAAAGTAGATGGGGGGAGATTATTTCTGCATCTGTATTTACACTGGAGATGGACACAGAGTCTATAGAAGTGAGGCAAAGCAGCAACAACTTCATGGACCTTGTGCAGATGACAGAGGTGGAGGTGTTTGCTGTCTTAAGGCAAATTAGCGTGGATAAATCTGCAAGGCCTGACAGGTTGTTTCCTGGGACTCTGCGGCGGACAAGTGCAGAAACTGTCAGGGCACAAGCAGAGACATTTAAATAATCCTCAGTGACAGGTGAGGGACTGGAGGATTGGAGGACAGCCAATGTTGTTCCACTGTTTGAGAAAGGCTCTGAAAATAAACTAGGAAATTGTACATTGATGAGCTTGACATCAGTAGTTACATTATGTGCTGGACCCAGACATACAAGTATTTGGATAGATGTGGACTGATTAAGCATAGACAGCATGGCTTTGTGCATGGTAGGTCATGTTTAACTAATCTTATAGAGTCTCTCGAGGAAGTTATCAGGGAAGTGGATGAAGGCAAGGCAGTAGATGTTGTCTACCTTAGCAAGACACTTGACAAAGTCTCATATGGGAGGTTGGTCAAGAAGTTTCAGTCACTCAGCATTCAAGATGAGATAGTAAATTGAATGAGACACCGACTTTGGCAGAAGCCAGAGTGTGGTAGCAGATGGTTGCCTCTCTGACTGGAGGCCTCTGATTAGTGGTGTGCCACAGAGATCAGTGCTGGATTTGTTGTTGTCTGTCATCTATATCGGTATTCTAGTGCATAGTGTGTTTAACTGGATTAGCAGATCTGTAGATCAAACGAAGATTGGTGGTGTAGTGGTCAGCGAGGAGGACTATCATAGCTTGCACTGTGATCTGGACCCACTAGGAAAATGGATTGAGAAATGGAAAATGGAATTTAATGCAGACATGTGTGAGTTGTTGAACTTTGGTCTGACCTACCAAGGGAGGTCTTTCACAGTGACTGGTCGGGCACAGAGGAGTGTTGTAGAAGAAAGGGACCTGGGAATACAAGTCCTTAATTCACTGAAAGTGGTATCACGGTTAGAAAGAGATGGAAAAAAAGATTTCAGCCCATTGTCTTTGATGAACCAAATACTGACAATAGATGAATGTTATGTTGACTTGTAGAAGACATTGGTGAGGCCTAATTTGGATTATTGTGTGCAGTTTTGGTCACCTACCTACAGGAAAGATGTAAAAGAGTTTCAGAGAGTTCAGAGAAATTTCACAAGGATGTTGCCAGGTCTGGAGAACTTGGGTTATAAGGAAAGATTGAACAGGTCAGGACTTTATTCTCTGGAATGTAGAAGATTGAGGGGAGATTTGATTGTGGTAGAGGGGGATAGATAGCGTAAATGCAAGCTGGCTTTCTCCACTGAGACAACAAGAGGCCATGGGTTAAGGGTGAAACATGAAACGTTAAGGGAAGCATGAGGGGAACTTCTTCACACAGACGGTCTTCCGGATGTGGAATGAGCAGCTAGCACAAGTGGTGCATGCGAGCTTGATTTTAACATTTAAGAGGTTCGTGTAGGTACCTGGATTGGGAGTGGACAGTTTGAATAGTTCAGCACAAACTAGATGGCCCAAAGGGCCTGTTTCTGTGTTGAAATTTTCTATGACTGTGACAACAACCTGAAATAATACAAAAATTCACCCTAAGTCCTTTTAACAGCTGTGCGGACCAACCAGCCATTTCAGCAGGAATTTTTATATGGCGTTAAAACTGTGGCACATTAAGTTAATAATACATAAAAGAAAATCCCAGCTGCACGTCAAGAGACTATTTGTGTGAGACTGTTTCAGTTACTGTGGGGCCAGGCACCCATGCAGCTCAGCAGGAACAGGGAATAATACCAATGGAGAGAGTCAAACTGAGCCAGGGTATAAACTGGGTATAAACAGGGTATAAAATGCCCCATTCTTATAGAGACAGGAAGAACATCAGAGAATTGATGGTCATTCCAGATACCAGCACACTGTCCAGTCAGGAGAAGATTTCAGACAGACAGACATACTTTATTGATCCCGAGGGAATTTGGATTTTGTTACAGTTGCACCAACCAAGAATAGAGTAGAAATATAGCAAAATAAAACCAAAAATAATTAAATGATAATAAGTTATGCAAAGTGGAAATAAGTCCAGGACCAGCCTATTGGCTCAGAGTGTCTGACATTCTGAAGGAGGAGTTGTAAAGTATGACGGCCACAGGCTGGAATGACTTCCTGTGACACTCAGTGTTGCAACTCAGTGGAATGAGTCTCTGCCTGAATGTACTCCTGTGCCTAACCAGTACATTATAGAATGGATGGGAGACATTTTCCAAGATGGCATGCAACTTGGACAGCATCATCTTTTCAGACACCACCGTCAGAGAGTCGAGTTCCACCCCCACGACATCACTGGCCTTACGAGTGAGTTTGTTGATTCTGTTGCTGTCTGCTACCCTCATTCTACAGCCCCAGCACACAACAGCAAACATGATAGCACTGGCCACCGTAGACTCGAAGAACATCCTCAGCATCATCTGGCAGATGTTAAAGGACCTCAGTCTCCTCAGGAAATAGAGACGGCTTTGACCATTCTTGTAGACAGCCTCAGAGTTCTTTGACCAGTCCTGTTTATTGTCAATTCGTATCCCCAGGTACTTGTAATTCTCCACCATGTTCACAGTGACCCTTTGGATGGAAACAGGGGTGTCTGGTGCCTTAACTCTCCTCAGGTCCACCACCAGCTCCTTAGTCTTTTTCACATTAAGCTGCAGATGATTCTGCTCACACCATGTGACAGTTTTCCCACTGTAGCCCTGTACTCAGCCTCATCTCCCTTGCTGATGCATCCAACGATGGTAGAGTCATCAGAAAACTTCTGAAGATGGCAAGACTCTGTGGTGTAGTTGAAGTCTGAGGTGTAGATGATGAAGACAAAGGGAGACAGTACAGTCCCCTGTGAAGCCCCAGTGTTGCTGACCACTCTGTCTGACACACAGTGTTGCAAGCGCACATACTGTGGTCTGCCAGTATTTATCTGTCTAACTTGGGATTAACCTCACTGTAACAGTGTGATACCAGATCAAAGCTTGGCAACTCAAGTAATCTCATCTGAAATGTTGTCCTAAACCCATTGATGGATTTTGTATATCTTTTTACAGGTTAAAAATGAGAAGGAATTTGTCTCCAGGAAGCTCAAACACGGCACATCAGTTTTGTTGTCTCTGTCTAGATATTTAATAAGTGGAACAAGGGATTCAATCGACCATCCTTCCTGCTCAGACTGTGGGGAGGGATTAACTTGGTCATTTGACCAACTGGCAAGCCCGTCATTTTACACAGGAGAAAGGCCATTCACTTGCTCAGAAAGTGGGAATGGATTCACTCAGTTATCTCAATTGGAAGGTACAAATTCACACTGGGCAAGGCCATTCATCTGTTCTGTGTGTGAGAAAGGATTCAGTTGGTCTTCCCACCTGTGGACACACCAGTCAGTTCACACCATACTGGGCAGAGGCTAGTCATCTGCTGAATTTCTGGGAAAGGATTCACTCAGTCATTTGACCTAATGGCTCACCAGCGAGTTCACACCAGGGAGCGGCCGTTCACCTGCTCAGTCTGTGAGAAGAGATTCACTCACTCTTCCACCCTATGGAAACACCAGCGTGTTCATACTGGGGAGAAGCCATACACCTGCTCAGTCTGTGGGAAGAGATTCACTGAGTCATCCACCCTACTGGTACATCAGCGAGTTCACACTGGGGAGAAGCCATTCACCTGCTCTGTCTGTGGGAAGGGATTTAATCGGTTATCCCACCTACAGAGTCACGAGCGAGTTCACATTGGGGAGAGGCCATTCACCTGCTCAAAATGTGGAAAAGGATTCACTGATCCATCCACCCTACAGAGACACCAGCGAGTTCACACTGGAGAGAAGCCGTTCATCTGCTCAGAATGTGGGAAAGAATTCACTGAGTTATCCAACCTACAGAGTCACCAGCGAGTTCACACTGGGGAGAAGCCATTCACCTGCTCAGAGTGTGGGAAAGGATTCACTGATTCATCCACCCTACAGAGTCATCAGCGAGTTCACACTGGAGAGAAACCGTTCACCTGCTCAGAGTGTGGGAAAGGGTTCACTCATTTATCCAACCTACAGAGACACCAGAGAGTACACACTGGGGAGAAGCCATTTACCTGCTCAGAATGTGGTAAAGGATTCAGTGAGTCATCCACCCTACTGGTACATCAGCGAGTTCACACTGGGGAGAAGCCGTTCACCTGCTCAGAATGTGGGAAAGGATTTACTGCTTCATCCACCCTGCATAGTCACCAGCGAGTTCACACTGGGCAGAAGCCTTTCACCTGCTCAGTATGTGGGAAAGGATTCACTCGGTCATCCAACCTACAGAGTCATCAGCAAGTTCACACTGGAGAGAGGCCGTTCACCTGCTCAGTCTGTGGGAAGAGATTCTCTCATTCATCCACCCTACAGAATCATCAGCGAGTTCACACTGGGGAGAAGCCGTTCACCTGCTCAGTCTGTGGGAAGAGATTCACTCAGTCATCCCAAGTACAGAGTCATCTGCGAGTTCACACTGGGGAGAAGCCGTTCACCTGTTCAGAATGTGGGAAGGGATTTACTCAGTTATCCCAACTACTGAGTCATCAGCGAGTTCACACTGGGGAGAAGCCGTTCACCTGCTCAGTCTGTGGGAAGGGATTCACTGATCCATCCAACCTACAGAGTCATCAGCGAGTTCACACTGGGGAGAAGCCATTCACCTGTTCAGAATGTGGGAAGGGATTTGCACAGTCATCCCAACTACTGAGTCATCAGCGAGTTCATACTGATGAGAGACCATTCCCCTGCTCAGTCTGTGGAAAGAGATTCACACATTCATCCACCCTACAGAGGCACCAGCGAGTTCACACTGGGGAGAAGCCATTCACCTGCTCAGTCTGTGGGAAGAGATTCACTCGGTCAGCTGACCTACAGAGTCATCATCGAATTCACACTGGGAAGAAGCCGTTCACTTGCTCAGAATGTGGGAAGAGATTCACTCATTCATCCACCCTACAGAATCACCAGTGAGTTCACACTGGGGAGAGGCCATTCCCCTGTTCAGTATGTGGGAAGAGATTCACTCGCTCTTCCACCCTGCAGAGACATCAGCAAGTTCACAATGGGGAGTGGCCATTGTTATGAATCCCTAGGTTTCATTTGCTGTGGACTGTCATTTGAAGAGAGAGACAGAGATTAAGAAGGTGAATCAGTCTGACTTACAGCTTATTTACATCGCTCGCAGCTTGTTTAGTTTTAACCGATGACACAGACACTCAGAGTCAGAAGGAGGAAAAACGGAAGGATCAAAATCCAGGAACTAGCGGCCAAGGGTCTGATGCGCCATCAATAACTCTCGGAGACATGAGGCGAGATATGGGCTTTTATTAGCTGAAAAATTGAACACTCTCAGCAGCAGAACAGCAAGAGATCAACACACACATCCTGGAGACTGAGGGAGGAGCCGTGCCTCCAATCTCCTTTATACAGGGGTCTGTGGGAGGACATAGGAGCAGTCAGCAAGGTGGGGGGGGGGGGCGTGTCCAGTCAGGTGTATGTAGTTCACCACAGGGTCGCTCTTTAGAACTTTCCTATGCCCACAATGGTAGGTTAATTATCAATTCACCATACTTCGAATGTGTGGTTGTGACCCTGTTTGATCCATATCAGTGGATCTGTTTTGAGGTATCCTGTGAAGACCACTGACGTCTTAACCCTTGCCTAGATGTGGTGTGGTAATTCATTTGAAGACAATACCCCTTGTGACAAGTCACTTTCGGTAATAATTCAGATGTGGATTTGGAATGATGACAGATAAAGTATACAGCAACTGTCCTCTCATTTTACCACCATGGAACCTGTGGAATTTGACATAATTGCCTTCTCTTGATATTTACCCTGGATTACAAATATCTCTTATCATCTATTCTGTGGATGAACTGAACTTTCGCACTTTACCATCTCAAGACTCCAAGCCTTGTTTCCCCTGAGCTCAATAGTTTGGGAGTTATATTTACACACGTATATACACATAACACTGTTAACTTCTGTTTATCTTGTTTAATTTGCAATTTTTTTAAGTAGATTCTATTAAAGATAGTGGTTTTAACATCAAAACCAGACTCCAGGTGTAGTCTATTGCTGCTGGCTCGTTTCTAAAGCATAAGGTTCATAACAAATTTGGGGCCTGCGTCTGGGATAGGACCAAATTTGAGGTCTATTGATCGATTTATTATCGATTTGATTGGGGAAATCCCTTTTGATTTATTTGTGTGTGGAAATCAGCAGCAATGGATACTGATAAATTTCTGGAAACGCCAACCCCTGAGGCATTAGTAAACGCCAAAATGAATGAATTGCTGACTGTTGCTACTGGGCTGAATCTTAAGGTGTAAGGGTGTGTGAAGGACCAGGGTAAGTGTAAAACTGGGAGAGCAGGTAAAGTAAAAAAAAAATACATGGGTTTTTTTTTAATATAATCTAGGCATCCACTCCCTTTTGCAGAGACTGGGATCCCTGGTTCAATCGGTAATGATGTTGTGCATTTCAATGTTCACCTCTCAGTCCTCAATTCTCTAAATGAAAGGGTTATCGCATTTGATCTTTCTTCATATGATGACCCCACCACTCCAGGGATCAGTCTGGTGAATCTTCATTGCACTCTCTATACCAAACATTCTCTAACCTCTTTGTTAATCCTCTGTGGAATTAATTTCCATTTTCTGCAGCCCCGTGTTGCCTCAACCACTCACCTCCCACCCCGTCACTATTTCCACCTTCCCACCTCCTCCATCGCATATATCCAACTCTCACTCCACATCTCTTGCCCCATCCGTACCCCTCACCTCTTTTTTTCTGACTATTTCTGTCCACTCTCAGTCCAGAAGGAAGGCCTCAGCCTGAAATGTTAACGGTTCATTTCTCTCCACAGATGCTGCCCGACCCACTGAGTTCCTCCAACAGTTTGTTCTTTGGTCTATATAACCCTGTTAGTATGGGGAGTGGGAGTCCAAGTACAATCTCAACAAAACACGCATAATTGTCACGTTTCCCGGACCATTGGCCCCACTTGCATGTCAAAAGTTTGCCGGTGTTTGCCCCCATGTGTGAATCCCTTTGCTCGCCACCACCGTGTGCTCAGACGGTTCCACAGATTTCCACCGGGACAAACATCCTGTCCGCCCCTCTCACACCATCTTTTTCCTATCAATAAAATCCCTCCTCTCCCTCCCCGGGGAACCGGCATCAAACCGACGGACCGAACGATCTCCTCCTACTTCGAGGCGATACATCAGACTCCGGCCGCAGGAGACGCTTCAGAAACGCCCCGACTTCCCTCGGAGGGAAATTAAAATAAATCAGAAAGCGGACATTTACTCTGCTGTGATGGGGAGTTCGAGGTTGGAGTGGGGGTAACACCCTCTCGGCTTGTCCGCCTCTGCGACGGGTGGTAATGAGTGATTGACATCGTTTTGCACTAATGGGAATAGCGCAGCTCCTGAATTCTGTGCTGACAGCGGTGAGGGAGGGAGTGGTCACGTGATTATTTCCCAGCTGTTAAACTGATAAAGCCCGAGCTCACCAGCACGCGGACGACACCGCGCACGTGAGGGCAGATCACGGTGTCAGGAGCGGGGGGCGGGGGGGGGGGGGTCGTCGTGACGTCACCTGTGGTGGTGCGCTCACATTTAAAAGCACCTTATTGGGCGTTCCTTATGATTTCGGAGGGACAACAACATTAATCACGGGTTTCATCACTCAATCCAGTGTTGTGGGATGTAAAGTCCCCTGTTATGTGTCCGGCTGTGCCGTGTTGTTGGTGGAGTGGGCAGCGTGTTGTTTGTCTCGATTCGGGTCACAACACCAGAATTGCCAGCGGGGTCCACACACAGTGTATTAGTCAACAGAAAACCTCTCGTCCCTGCAGTCTTTGTCTCCTGGTGAACTCAACACCCTGACAGTGTGGACCATAGGTATCCTTCCTCACCCACCCCGTTTTTATTCACTTTATGAACATACAATCAATCCGTGCACGGTATATAATCTGTTGTTACTGTTGTGTTGTTGTGTTGCTCTGGAGCCGGAGTAATAATTATTTCGACCTCATTTACACGTGTCAGCTGAAAATGGAATTAAGCAACCCTGAATCTTGAATAAACATTTCAGCAGCTGAGCGTCACATTTCTGTCTCTCAGCGTTATTGCGGCAGAGCGCCACCTGGTGACAATGGAGTCCACAAATCAGTGTGTCCTGTTATTGCGGCAAATCACCACCAAGTGGCAGTGTTGTCCACAAAAGGGGGAGGTTTACAGCGATAAGGAGGGGTGTCGGGGCTGGAAGCCAACTGCAAGTGGATGAAGTGCCAGACCTGCCGATAACCTCTCTCCTCATCACGAGTCAGGGTCCCAAACTGTCCTTCTATATGAGGCAACTTCTCAACATCGGGACTGTTGTGGTCATCTACTGTTTCCAGTTTTCCAGTTGTGGCCTCCTCGACATTAGTGAGACCCGATGTAGTCTCTGCTTTCTGCACTCTGTCCCGATGAGATTCTGCAGATGTTGGAGATGCAGAGTAACAGACACAAAATGTTGGAGGAAGTTAGGAGATCCGGTAGCTTCTATAGAGGGGGATAAAGCAAAACAGAGATTTCCTGCCGAGACCCTTCATCGGGACTGGAAGTGGGGAGAAGCCGGAATAAGATGGTGCGGGGAGCGGAAAGTGTCCAAGCTGGTAGGTGATAGGTGAAGCCTGATAAGAGTGAAGGTGAGTGGGTGGGGGAGGTGGGAGATGAAGTGAGACGCTGTGAGCTGGCAGGTGGAAAATGCAAAGGGTTGAACAAAAAGGAATCTGATAGGATAGGAGAGTGGATAATGGGGAGGAAAAAGTAAAAGCGGAACGAGAGAGAGACAATCCGCAGTGGGGAAGAGTGGAGATAGGATGGAGGAGACGGGCGTGTGGGTTGATGAAAAAAAAAGGTAGAGGTAGAAGTTAAAGATATCGATGTTCATGTCATTGAGGAGTAAACTACCCGGATGTAATATGAGGTGTTGCTCCTCCAACCTGAGAGTGCGCTCATCGTGTTAGTTAAACAATGAACCGGAAGGGAGAGTGGATTGATAATTTCCCTCTGGGATCCGTATTAAATCAATCCTCTCTCAACTTAAACCAGTGCTCTCTGATTGTTGATTCCACAAAGGTGGGGAAAAGGACTGCGCATATACCCCATTTCTGTACCCTCATGGTTTGGAACGCCTGCATAAGGTCACCTCAATCTCCTGCACTTCAAGGTGTGAAATCCCAACCTGTCCAACCTCTCTCCAGAACTCAGTCCCTCGAGTACCGGCACCATTCTCGTAAACCTCCCCTGCACTCATTCCAGCATGACGTCCTCTCTCCTGTAGCAGAATGACCAAACAGGAGGAAATCTGCAGCTGCTGGAAATTCAAACAACACACACAAAATGCTGGTGGCACTGTCAGAAGCACTGTCAGTGACGAAGGGTCTCGGCCCGAAAAGTCGACAGTGCTTCTCCCTATAAATGCTGCCTGGCCTGCTGTGTTCCACCAGCATTTTGTGCAGAATGACCAAAACTGAATACAATAATCCAGGCGCGAATACTCTAATCCTAATGAAACCTCACTGGCCTCTTCTTCAGACCATGAGCCATGAGATATCGGACAGAGGCTGCTCAGCCAATCGAGTCTGCTCCGCCATTCCTTCGTGTCCAATTGATTATCTCTCAACCCCATTCTCCTGCCTTCTCCCCATAATCTTTGAACATCCATTTAAAATACACTCAATGACTTGACCGCTACTCCGTTCATGGGAATGAATTCTAAAGATTAAAATTCCTCCTTATCTCTGCTGTCAGTGGATGCCCTATACATTGAGGGCTGTCCTCTGGTCCCAGATTCACACAGTACAGGGTGCATCTTCTTCACAGCCACTCTGTCTATGCCTTTCAATATTTAATAGTCTTCATTGAGATCCCCTCTCTTTCTTCCAGACCAGCGAGTACAGGGTCAAAGCCGTCTAATGCTCCTCATACTTAACCATTGCATTCCTGGAATCACCCTCGTGAAACTTCTCCGGACCAGCTCCAATACGAGAGTAGCATTTTCTCAGATAACAGGTCGGAAACAACTCACAATACACCGAGCGATCTGACCAATGCGTTTTAAAGCTAGTGTCACATCCTTGCTATTATATGCTAACATTACTGTTGCCATCCTTAATCAACACAATCTGCAAGCAAAACAACAGGGACTCCTGCTCAAGGACTCCCAAGTACCTATGCTCTTCTGATTTTTGAATTTTCTCCCATTTTTTTTCTACGCCCCTATTCCTTCTACAAATTGTACATGACCGTTCCCTTGCACACACCGTGTTACATCCGCCACTTCGTTGCCTGTTCTCCAAACCTATCGAAGTCTTTCTGCAGACTCCCACTTCTCTCGAAACTACCTGCCCCGTACGTATCCTTGTATCAACTGCAAAGTTCGTCGCCAAGGTATCAATTCCGTTATCCATATCATTCAGATTTAACATGAAACGATGCGGTCTCAATACTGACCCCTACAGAACACCATGAGATACCGACAGCAAAGCAGAAATGTCCATATTATTCTGACTCTTTCTCCCTTGTCAGTCAGCCAATCTTCGATCCAAACACGTCTCTTTCCTGTAATTCCATGAGCTGTCATCTTGTTAAGCAGCCTCACATGCAGCAACTTGGAAACATAGAAACATGAAAATCTTGCAGCACAGTATAGGCCCTTCGTCCCACAAAGCTGTGCCAAACCTTTGAAATACCTAGGCTTACTCATAGCCCTCTATTTTTCTGAGCTCCATATACCTATCCAGGAGTCTTTTAAAAGACCCTCTCATTTCGGCCTCCACCACCACCGCCGGCAGACCATTCCACACACTCACCACTCTCTGCGTAAAAATCTTACCCCTGACATCTCCTCTGTACCTACCTCCAAGCACATTTAAACTGTGCCCTCTCGTGTAGTCATTTCAGCCCTGGGGAAAAGCCTCTGACAAACCCCATGATCGATGCCTCTCATCATCTTGTACACCTCTATCAGGTCATCTCTCATCCACCGTCACTCCAAGGAGAAAGGGCCGAGTTCATTCAACTTCTTCTCATAAGGAATTCTCCTCAATCCAGGCAACATCGTTGTAAATCGCCTCAGCAACATTTCTATGGCTTCCACGTCCTTCCTGTAGTGAGGCGACCAGGACTGCGCACTATATTCCAAAATGCGTCTGATCAGGGTCCTATATAGCTGCAACAGTAAGTCACGACTTTTAAACTCAGTCGAATGGTGGATGAAGGCCAATGCACCGCACGACTTCTTAACCACGGAGTCAACTTGTGTTGCAGCTTTGAGTGTCCTATGGACTGGAACCCCAAGATCCCTTTGATTCTGCACACTGTCAAGAGTCTTACCATTAATGCTATATTCTGCCATCATATTTGCCCCATCAAAATGAACAACCTCACACTTATCTAGGTTGAACTCCATCTGCCAGTTCTCAGCCCAGTTTTGCATCCTGTCAATGTCCCACTGTAACCTCTATCATCCTTCCACACGATCCACAGCACCCACAACATTTGTGGCATTAGCAAAATTAATAAACCATCCCTCCACTTCCTCATTCAGGTCAATTATAAAAATCAGAAAGAGTAGGGGTCCCAGAACCGATCCCTGAGGCACCCCACTGATCACCGACCTCCATGCAGAATATGACCCGACTACAACCACTTTTTGCATTCTGTGGCAAGCCAGTTCTGGATCCACAAAGCAACGTCCTCTTGGATCCCATGCCTCCTTGCTCTCTCAACTAGCCTTGCATGGGGTACCTTGTTAAAGATCATCTGAAAATCCAAGCAAACAACATCCACTGCCTCTGCTTTATCTATCTTGCCTGTTATTTCCTCAAAATATTCCAAGAGATTTGTCAGACACTATTTCCTGTAAAGGAATCCTGCTGACTTTATCCTACTTCATCATCCTCCCCAATTACAGTACCCAAAACACTCACCCTTAATACACCCGGACATATTCCTGACCACTGAGCTCAGACTAACTGTCCTATCATCTCACTGGACAACATTTTTTTAAAGTGTTGCTTCCACAGAATTGTTTTGTTTATGATAGACTGCTTGACGATTAGCACAAATATAATTTCAGACTACTTGTATCAGGTAGGAATTTGGAAAAACGACAAATTATCTTTTATTGAATATATTATATTTAATTGCATAATGGTGCTGATGCTTTGCAATAGTGCAACTAAGTTAAAAATATTTTGGTAATGGTTTTCATTTGTACTCAGTATCCGAGGCTTTTCGCTTAAGTGTCCAACAATAATTCGCAGCGTTGCTGGATTCAGTGGAAACGGCGTGAATAGATGAAGAGTCGGTCATCTTTGGTCCAAATTCCGTTTGGACCGTCGGGGTCACCAATGTAGCGATGTACTACATGCAGAGCATTCGGTAAGTCATTTTGAGACTAGTTTATTCAAACTTCGCGGCGCTGGCATTTAATCCTTAGCGCCCGCCCTCTCCGGGCGGAAATGACGCCAGAGCTGCATTACTAAAGTCTCTCCAGAATGTTCTCCAGAATGATATCACAAAAAGCACACGACAAAACAGACTGCACTAGAAAATCTACATAATGTTTGGTAATCCCCAATTTCAGAGTCCAGAGAGGCGGCTGCGTATTAATATCGCGCTACCTTCTTAGCGCGTTTCCCGGAAGGGAGAACCAAACCCACCAGACAAAACAAGACGACCCAGACACACCAAGAGACCAACTCGACCACCCAACAAACCAAAAACTAAAGCTACAAGACCTACACAAAACCACATAGTTACACATAGTTATATCTAATGTATAGTTACAACAGTGTAGACAACATCAAATTGATTAAAAAAAAACAGACCATGGGTACAGTAAAAATAGTCCAAAGATGTTAACAGACTATAAGTTGAAAAGAAACCACCACAGAGTTTCCGCAAGTCCTCAGGGTCCCGATAGACTCGTCATCCTACGCAGTCGGCAGAAGGCATTCCCGTGAACGTTCTCCGGACCCGCTCCAATACGAGCACATCTGTTTTCGCAGATTGTAAACTGTTCACAATTCACCAAGAGCGATCTGACCAATGCGTTTTAAAGCTACAGTGTCACGCCCTTGTTATTATATGCTAGCATTCCAGTTGTCATCCTTCATCGATTCAATCTGCAAGCAAACCTTTAAGGACTCCTGCTCAAGGACTCCCAAGTATTTATGCACCTCTGATTTTTGAAATTTCTCCCATTTATTTATTTTTTCTCTACGCCCTTATTCCTTCCACAATTGTACATGACCGTACATTTGCATACACTGTACAATTCCATACATCTCATCCACGACTTCGTTGTCCGTTCTCCAAACCTATCGAAGACCTTTTACAGACTGCAGCTTTGCTCTAAACTATCTGTCTCTTATCAGTATCAACTGCAACGTTCTGTGGATGCTGGGAATCCAAGCAACACATACACAAAATGCTGGAGGACCCTAGGAGGCCAGGCAGCATATATGGGAAATGGTAAACAGTCGACGTTTCGGGCTGAGACCCTTCATCAGGACTGGGGGGGAAAACGTGAGACGTCAGTGGAAGAAGTGCGGGGGTGAAAAGGGTAGAGTAAGTGGTCGGTGATAGGTGAAACTGCGAGAGGGGGAGTAGTGAAGGTGGAAAAAAACTTCTTAGGATTTTATTTCCTTAACGATCCTCGAAAAATCATTGCTAATGCCTCCACATCTCTTCAGCCACCTCCTTCCGATCTCTGGGGTGTATACCATATGGTACAGGTGACCTGTTTACCTTCAGCCCATCTCTGTTTCCAAGAACCTTCTCCCGAGTAATGTAACTTCACACATTCTGACCACTAACATCTGGTACTTCCGTATTCCTGCCGGTGTCTTCGAGAGATGAGTGATGTACAAGACTTATTCAGTTCATCTGGCATGACCTTGCACTCCGAGCCCATTACTACCTCTCCATCATAATTTTTCAGTGGTTCGACATCCGCTTCTGCCTTTCTTTTACACTATAATTACCTGAAGAAACATTTGGTATCCTCTTTAATATTACCGGCTAGCTCACTGAAGTGTTCCATCTTTTCCTTCTTAATTATTTTAGTTGCATTCTGTTGGTTTTTAAAATCTTCTCAATCCTTCAACATACTAGTGATTTTTGCTCTATGCCCTCTCTTTGGTTTTTCTTAACAGCCACGGTTTTGTCACCTTAGCTTTAAAATTCTACTTCCTCTTTGTGATGCATAGAAATTTGAGGGGCGAAGAACATCTCAGGCAGAACTGCAGTCAGCTCGACTTCTTCAGTCTGCAGGAAATTCAAGGGGAACCTCTTCACCCACAGAGTGGTGACTGTTTGGAACTCATTCACATGGACAGTGAGAGGTGAACAACAGGGGAGGATTTGAAAGATCTGCTGTGGAACAGAATCACTGGCAAGGTCCAGCCGGCCTGAGGTGACTCTCTGCTGTACACTAGGTGTGTTATAAATTCACTAAGCACCGGAGACAGTGTTTAATATAGAGTTGATTTATTTGTCACAGGTCTAGTCCCATTAAAGGTGACTATGCAGCAGAAGAAACTCCTCACATGCCTGGTGAGCAGCAGCAATAATTGCAGAGTTCAGCACCGACACTCACTCTCGAATTTGCATTCAGCAACGCTGATGAATAAATATTCAGCATGCAGCTCATTGAAACGTTCTCCCAGTGTGAACCGGTAGTGTGTGGTAAGTGTAACACGCTGTAAGGTTTCACTGCTAAAGTAACGGCCTCTCTGTAATGTTTCGCTGCTGAGGTAATGGTTTCTCTGTGGCAGCAATGTTTAGGGTAAGACTAGAGGAAATAGGGTTTTCGAGTGTGGGGCTATGCAATGACAGAAATATTCTTTCTTGTGAGTCTGGAAGAGAGATTTTCACGGTTTTTTGCTGGCGAGAGATGAGAAGACGTGAATGGAGAGAGCGGGCCCTTTTTCTTTTTTTTCAGTTTCTTTACTAACCCTGTAATCAAAATAAGTATTATAGAGCTCAATCGTTTAATTGCATATTGTGCATCGTTTGTTACTTCGGGGTACTGATCTGTACCATGGGAAACATCACACAGCATTCACCCAAATGAGATTTCCTAAGTTTGCTCGGGCTGGGGGGGGGGGGGGGGGCTATCACCCCGTATATTAAACTGCCAGCTGAAGCGATCGTTACGTAAGGTTAGATGAATGAGTGAATAGCTTCCCTCATTCACAGCAGATGAACAACCTCTCCACAGTGTGTACTGAATGATGCACTTTTGGTTGATTTGGCTGTGAAAATCTCCTGATAAAGTCTGCACAGGTGATTAGTCTCTACCCAGTGTGAACTCGCTTGTGTCTCTGTAGTTGAAATGACAAAGTGAATCCCTTCCCACACATTGAAGCCAGAATTATTCTTCTCCGTCGAGTCTACGCCGTAGGCTCTACTTGGCCGCGTACCCGACGCTGCACCCTCGGCTGTACTGTATGCCGTAGCCTAATGCGCACATACCTAAAAATGCAACTACGCATCACAGCTACGCAGACGACAAGAACTGTGATTGGTCCACTTAGTAGCAGCCAGTTTCCTTTTCTTTTTCAATCTTTTTATTAAGTTTCAAATTTAATAAGCATAGCAATTATATAACGATACAAAGAGATCGGGATTACATTAATAACGGTTGACACGTAAAAGCACAGATTTCAAATGACAAATATAGTTTAACCTCCTAATCTCATAGCAACTAACCATGAAAGAGATATTATAAAAGGAGAAAAAAATCGTAAACTAGAAAAAACACTAAACTTAAAAAAAGACAGAATTGGGCTGTCATATTACAACGGCTGAAATTATTTGGCGTTAACTCCGCTCGTCTATACAAGAACAAAAACTTATTACACAAGATTCGGAAAGGGTCAACTTACATCATATGAAACTATTGAATAAATGGCCTCAAAGTCTCTTCAGATTCAACCGAAGGATCCACAGTACCACTCCTAATTTTTTCCACGTTTAGGCATGTTATGGTTTGGGGAACCATTCAAATGTAGTAGGGAGATTGGAATCTTTCAATTTAAGTAAAGTAGATCTGCTGGCCGTTAATGTAACAAATGCAATTAGACGACAAGCTGACGAGGATAAATGACTAGAGTCCATCACCGGTCGTCCAAAAATTGCGCTAGTCGGATGTGGTTGTAAATCAATACGCAGAACTACTGAGATAATATCTCAAAATATCCTTCCAATATTTTTTTAGAGGAGGACAAGACCAGAACATATGTGTCAAGGAAGCTACCTCGGAATTACATCCATCAGAAACAGGATTTAATGGCAGTAAAAATGAGCAAACTTATCCTTGGACATATGAGCCCGATGAACCACCTTAAATTGCATGAAGGCATGTCTGACACACACTGAAGAGGTATTTTCTAGTTCAAGAATTTTCTCCCATTTCTGTACAGGTAAAGGTATCCCAAGTTCTCTTTTCCACTCATTCTTAATTTTATCAGAAGTATCCAAGTGTATTTCATAATTAAATCATAAATAAATGATAATAAACTCTTCTGATGTGGATTTGAACTTTTTTCCCCCGTAACTTCAATTTGATGTGATATCGGAACAGAAGGTAAAATAACATTCAAAAAGTTTCTAATCTGTAAATATCAGAAAAAGTGTGATCTAGGCGAATTATATATATTAGAAAGTTGTTCAAAAGAAATAAAACAATCATCCATAAATAAGTCACGAAAACATAATTTTCCCTTTGTTTGCAATAAAAGAAAAGCTTGATCAATTTAAATGGTTGAAAGAAAAAAAAATAGATATAATAGAACTTGACAGTATATATTTATTTGGTCCAAAAACGTACCAAAATTGAAACCATATTCCTATTGTATGCTTAATTATTGTAATTACCATTTGCTTATTAAATTTAGTAAGTGGAAAGGGAACCACAGCCCCTAACATAGAAGCCAATGAAAACTCCTGTCGAGACTCACGCTCAAGGTTCATCCAACTCTTGTGTCCAAAACATTAAATATCGAATATTAATTGCCCGATAATAAAAACTATGATCCGGCAAAACCAAGCCGCCTTCCTTTTTTGATTTCTGTAACTATTTCTAATTTAACCTGGGATTTCTATTCTGCCATCCATATGCAGAAATTTTAGAATCAATAATATTAAAAAAATGTTAGAGATAAAAATTGATACTGCCTGAAATAGGTACTGAAATTTAGGTAAAATAATCATCTTAATAGCATTAATGGAACCAATCAAGGATAAGGACAATGGGGACCATTTAGTAAACAATTGTTTAGCCTGATCAATTAAGGGTAAACATTAACTTTAAATAAATCGTTGTGCTTCTTAGTAATTTTAACACCCAAATAAATAAAATAATCAGCAAGCAATCTAAATGGTAACTGTCTGTAAATTGAGACTTGCCTATTTAATGGAGAAAGCACTTTTATTAAGATTCAGTTTATAAGCAGAAAAACTACTAAACTGTGCAAGATGTGTTATTACTGCAGGAATGGATTACTCTGGATTAGAAATATCTAGCGACAGGTTATCTGCATATTGTGATACTTTACGCGTCCCATTCCCATGAGTAACACCAAATATATTGGGTGAATCACGAATAGCAATTGCCAAGGGCTCCAGGCCAATATCTGATAGTAAGGGACAGCCTTGTCTAGTACCTTGGAAAAGCCTAAAGAAAGGGGATCTCTGATTATTAGTGAAACAGACGCCAAAGGTATATGTTATATCAATTGTATCCAAGATATAAATTTTGGGCTAAAAGTAAATTTCTCTAGTATTTTAAACAAATATTCCCATTCAAATGTATCAAACGCCGTCTCGGCATCGACCGAGATAACACATTCTGGTGTCTTAGATAAAGTCATGTATACAATGTTCATTAACCTCCAAACATTAAAATGTGTATAATGATTTTTAATAAATCCTGTCTGATGCTCGGAGACAATTTGTGGCAATATCTTCACCAATCTAATTGCTAATATTTGAGAAAGGATTTTAGATACAACATTCACAAAGATATAGTTCTGTCTGTTGCACATTCAGTGAGATCATTTATCATTTTTGGGAATTAAATAAATTGATGCTTCATAAAATGTTTGTGGTAACTTATGTACAAATAAAGCATCTTTAAAAATTTTACCTAACCAGGGAGAAAGTAAACCGGAAAAAGATTTTAAAAATTCAGCTGTATACTCATCCGGACCAGGTGCTTTACCAGAATTCATTGAATAAATTGCTTTCTTTATTTCCTCTTCAGTAATGGGTGTGTCTAATACTAAATGTTCATCAACTGATAATTTCAGAATATTTAATTTCCTGAAAAATTCATGCATTATGATAGAATCCTCAGGAAATTCTGATTAGTATAAATTGGTATAAAATTCTTGAAAAAATTTGTTAATTTCGTCATGGTCAACCGTCAAAGTACCATCCTGTTTAAGAACCCTATTAATCTGAAGTTTCGCTAAAGCAGCTTTTAATTGGTTAGCCAATAATTTACCCAATTTATCAACAAATATATAAAGTAACTGATTTTCAATCAGGGATGTTAATAACAAATGATGTTGCATCTGAAGTTCAACTCTCTCTTTATAAAGCATCAAATGGGGAGCAATAGAATAATTTCTATCAATTTCTTTAATCTTATCAACCAATGTACGTATTTCATTATTAATTTGAAATTATTTTTTTTTTCAATCCAGCAGAGTGTGAAATAATTTACCCTCGGATATATGTTTTAAAGGCATCGTGTGATATCCCACTTAAAATTTCTTCCGTTGAGTTAGTTGAAAAGAAAAAAGCAATCTGTTCTTTAATGAAATTAATAAAATTTAAGCCCTGAAGTAAAATAGAGTTGAACCGCCTTTGTTTGGTACCAAAGGTTACATCAGTTAACTTAACTGATCATTTCAAAGGTGCATGATCGGAAATGGCAATGTTATCATATTCACAGGCAGTGACAAATGAAACTAATCGAAAATCAATAAAGGTGTAAAGGAATCTAGAGTAATTATGATATACATGAGAAAAAAGAGAACTCTTTTTCATTAGGATATAAAAACCTCCTAATTTTTAAAATTCCAGAGTCAACTAAGAAGGAATTAATAAAAATAGCAGATTTGTTTGTAAGTACCTGATTAGGCACAGACTTATCCATCATACGTTTCAGACATCAATTAAAATCTCCACCCATTATTACCATATATTCATATAAATTGAGAAGAAATGCAAAAAAGTGCTTAAATTCAGTATAGTCAGTATTTAGTGCATAAATATTAACCAAAACTAATTTATTGTCATAAAGTTAACCGGTGTTTAATAGAAGTCTATCATATTGGTCTGAAATTGTATCATAGTGAACAAATGAAATCTAGGAGTCTATAAAAAAAAGAAACACCTTTCACCTTAGTCGATGAGTTAGAGTGAAACTGTTGGTCTTTCCGAAAACTAAGGAAGCGCTGATTACCCTCCTTACTCAGATGAGTCTCCTGCGCAAAAATAATCTGAACATTCAGTCTATGAAAAACTCAAAAAATATTCTTCCATTTAATTGGATGATTCAAACCGTTCGTATTCCATGAAACAAAATTAATAATGACAAAATTAATTAGGAATATCCATTTTCCTTAAATAAACAATGTAGTATGTAAAGGGTTAACCATATTGCATAGGAAACTCACGAATCAGGAAGATGGAAAATAGTTTAAAGAGGAAACGGAAGTTACGACAATACAGACATTTTTGTAGTTTCAGTTCAGCCAAAAAGAAAAAAATACTAGACTAAAAATAGCCCTACCCCCCCCCCCACCCCAAACCACAAAGAATAAAAACCTGGCCAATAGATAGCCAAACAACTATCTAAGAACCTCCCTACCCTTGTCTCCCTTGAGGGCAAATCTATCAAAATAAAAAAAATAAGAAACAAACCACCCATTGTCAAAACATTACGAGAGGAATGTCAAGCAGATGTTAGAGAAAAAACAGCCAATTGCAGACCATTTTAAAAGGAAAGGTCTTAAAAATGACACAAAATACAATTTTAATAATATTTCAAGAAAAAGGAAATAATCAGCAAATCAAAGTCTTAATGATTTTCAAAAGCAAACAACTAAAAATAAAAAAGTAAAACAATGAAGGAAAAATTAAAGGAACTTTAACGTGGAAACATAATAAACGTCCGTACGTCAAAACACAGTGCGACTGTAATCAACCCAAGGGCAAAGTTCTAAAGTGTCCAAATCTATAAGCTGGTTGTTAATTAATAAACCAGATACACAGACATAAAGGAACCGTAAATTTCATAGACATCCACGCTCAAATATTGATCTTCAAAACATTAGACATCTGCGTTCAAGCTTAGATCTTCGAGAAATTGTTTTGCTTCATTCACGGATTTAAAGCATTTGAATGATTTGTCGGGCAGAGCAACCCTTAGGTGAAATGTTTAGAACAAAGCTGGACAAAGATTCCTCTGATATAATTCTGACATCACCATTTTAAAATGCAATCTTTCTTGCATAACCTCAGGACAAAAATCTACAACAAAATGAAACTTAAGATGCTGATGCTCAGTAACTCCTTTCTGATGAGCAATCGGAATGAAGAGCTCCTTAGTATTCCCATTGTGACATCGTAGAATTACATGACGCGGTTTTAACCCTTTCGACGGTTTTGGTTTCAGCGCCCGATGTGCGCGGTCGAGCGCAGGAAGAGAAGAAAAACCTCTGAGCCAAAGACCTCCATTCAGAATTGAGAAAAAAATGAGTAAGATCCCAGCTCTCAATGTCCTCACTGTGTCTATTATTCGCAAATTCAGTCTGTGGCTTCGACTCTCCAAATCAATAATCTTGACTTTATTCTGCTCCAATATATGAGTGGTCAAAGTTCATTTCTTTTCCAAAGAATTCAATTTGTGATCTCTGTTTCAAGCTGTTACAAGCGATGAAATTTCTCACTGCTGTTTTTTGTTCTTCTTTTCAAGTGTTGCCAACCTACCTTCACTCTCCTTTAACCATACTTCCAAGGTAGTAAACCTTTTAGCAAGTTTTTCATCCAAAAGAATCGAGATAGCCTGTAAAGTAAGTTGAAACTTTTTAGGCTGTTCAAAGACACCTGCTTTCTTCCCATTTCCATTGCAGTTTCCTTGCCTTCAGCTAATGCCTTTCTTCCTCTGTAAGCCATTTTAGTCGATTAAAATTCAAATTCAAATATATAAAAGTGTTATAAACACTTTGATAAAGATATTAAAGGGGTGGTAAGTAAATTTAAAATGAATAGAGCAAAGCCGGAAAGCGACTCCATGTAGCGCCTCCAAGAGAGTCTTTTGCCTAATGTAGCCTAACGTGCACATTCCCAAAACTGTAACTATGCATCGTGGTGACACAGACAGCAAGAACTGTGATTGATCTACTTGGCAGCAGCCAGTTTCCTCCTACGCATATCCTGTTGTTTCAAAGTTGGAAAATGGAACAAATTGAGGAGAGGGTAAGTGAGGAAGTCAGAAAATATGTACATTTGCACGACTCTTCACCGGCACACAATAAAGACTTGAAAATGGCATCAAATTTGTGGAAAGAAATTTCCACAAGAGCGGCTTGGACGTCATGGACTGCACAAAGAAATGGAAAAATTTCTCTCTTTCTGCGCTGCAGTAATTTCAATAAAAGTAACTCTTGTTCAACATCCATTAGCTCCAACTCCAACAAGATGAACTCAGCAGTTGCCATCGTTCCCAACTCCACTCGAGTCAATTCAACACAGTGGAATAGCACCCCAACACCAACTAGCATTTTGGCAGAGCAACGCAGGCACACAAACACACAAGTAGAAATGCTCACAACTGTGTAGACAACATGCATGGGCTACTGCATATGCTACACCATAGTGCCTACTCAGAGGTATAATTCAGGCTTGAGCAGGTGAATGGCTTCTCCCCAGAGTGTACTGACCGGTGTGCTTGTTGGTGGGATGACTGTGTGAATCCCTTCCCACAGTCTGAGCAACTGAACAGCCTCTCTCCAGTGTGAACTCGCTGATGTACCTTCAGTTGAGATGAGCAAGAGAATCCCTTCCCACAGTCTGAGCAGGTGAACGGCCTCTCCCCAGTGTGAACTCGCTGGTGTACCTTCAGATGAAATGACCGAGTGAATCGCTTCCCACAGACTGAGCATGTGAACGGCCTCTCCCCAGTGTGAACTCGCTGATGTAGCTTCAGTTCAGATGAGCGAGTGAATCCCTTCCCACAGTCTGAGCAGATGAACGGCCTCTCTCCAGTGTGAACTCGTTGATGTACCTTCAGTTTAGATGAGCAAGTGAATCCCTTCCCACAGTCTGAGCAGCTGTACGGCCGCTCCCCAGTGTGAACTCTTTGATGTACCTTCAGTTGAGATGACTGAGTGAATCCCTTCCCACAGTCTGAACAGGTGAACGACCACTCCCCAGTGTGTACTGACTGGTGTCTCAGTAGCTGAGATGACAAAGTGAAACCCTCCCCACAGTACGGGCAGGTAAATGGCCGCTCCCCCGTGTGAACTGACCTGTGTGCTTGTAGGTGAGATGACTGAGTGAATCTCTTCCCACAGTCCGAGCAGGTGAACGGCCGCTCACCGGTGTGAACCCGCTGGTGAGCCATTAGGGCGGATGACCGAGTGAATCCCTTCCCACACACTGAGCAGGTGTATGGCTTCTCCCCAGTGTGAGCTGACTGGTGTCTCAGTAGCTGAGTCGACAAAATGAATCCCTTCCCACAGTATGAACAGGTAAACAGCCTCTCCCCAGTGTGAACTGACCTGTGTGCTCGTAGGTGGGCTGACTGAGTGAATCTCTTCCCACAGTCTGAGCAGGGGAATGGCCTCTCCCCAGTGTGCACTTGCTGATGTACCTTCAATTTAGATGACTGAGTGAAACCCTTCCCACAGTCTGAGCAGGTGAACGGCCGCTCCCCAGTGTGAACTCTCTGATGTACCTTCAGTTCAGATGTCTGAGTGAATCCCTTCCCACAGTCTGAGCAGGTGAATGGCCGCTCCCCAGTGTGAATTCTCTGATGTACCTTCAGTTTAGATGAGCAGCTGAAGCCTTTCCCACAGTCTGAGCAGGTGAACGGCCTCTCCCCAGTGTGAACTCGTTGGTGAGCCATTAGGGTGGATGACTTAGTGAATCCCTTCACACAGTCTGAGCGGGTGAAAGGTCTCTGCCCCAGTGTGAATTGACAGGTTTGTTTACAGGAGGGAACACCTACTGAATCCCTTCTCACACAGAGATCAGGTGAATGGCATTGTCCCAGTGTGAACTTGCTGATGTCCCTTTAGCTGAAATATCTGAATCCATTCATACCGTCTGAGCAGATGAATGGGAATCACCTGTTTAAAATGACAGGCGTGCCAGTCGGTCAGATGATAGAGTGAAATCCTCCCCACAGCCTGAGCAGGAAGGATGATCGAGTGAATCCCTTGCTCCACTTCCTAAATATCTGGACAGAGACAGCAAAACTGGCGTGGTGCATTTTAGATTCCCGTAGAGAAATTTCTTGTCATTTGGAACCTGTAAAAAGATTAACAAAATGCATCCGTGGGTCTAGGACAACATTTCAGATGGGATCACTTGAGTTGTGAAGCTGTGAACTGACATCACACTGTTACAGTGAGGTTCAACACATGTTGGAGAGTGAACTCATCATCTAACTGGGCACACTGCTGGTATCTATAAGATGCCTCTCTCTATAAGAATGGAGCATTTCTGGCCTGGCACAGTTTGGAGAGACATTTGTATTATCCCTGTTCCCACTGAGCAGCACGGGTTCCTGGCCCCACAGTAACTGAAACACTCTCAGTCAAATAGCCTGCAGTGCATTCCACGCACCCACCACTCTCTGGGTAAAAATCTTACCCCTGACATCCCCTCGGTACCTATTTCCTTGCAGCTTAAAACTCTGCTCCCTCGTGTTAGACATTTCAGCCCTGGGAAAACAAACCTCTGGCTATGAACACGATCTACGTCCCTCATCATCCTATACACGTAAAAAAGACTCTAAACATAAACAATGAAATTATACATTGCTTTGGAAAATTGTTAGAAGTATACACGATTATGAGGGTATAGATAGGGTAAATGCAAGCAGATTTTTCCACTGAGGTTGGGTGGGATAATAACCAGAGGTCATACGTAAGAGGGGAATGTGAAAATTTAACGGAAACATATGGAAAAGGTCTTTACTTAAATGACAGTTAGCGTGTGGAATGACATGCCAACACAATTGGTGAATATGAGTTCAGTTTCCCTATTTAAATGAAGTTTGGATGGGAGCCGGGATGGTAGGCATATGGATTTGTATAAAAAGGGCACAAAGGATATTGGGAACCAAATTCACCACAACCACAAACTGTTCCTGCTGCTACCATCCAGCACACAGCACCACAGCAAAAGGACCAACAGGCTGCAGGACATCATCTTCAACCAGGCCATCAGACTGATTAATTGATTCCTATGCTTTCTTGTCTGTGCTATATACAAACTAATTATTATAAAACAATTTAAATTACACATTGCACATTTAGATGGTAATGTAATGTCAATATTTATACTCCTCATCTATATGAAGGATGTATATAATAAAGTCAATTCAATTCAATTCACCATCTCCACTATCTGTTCTGTCATTCTGGCTCCCATTCCCCCTACAACTTACTTTAACCACATAACCATTGCCCCCCCCCCCCCACTACCTCTGGCAAGCCTTACCACTAGGATATTAGTCACCTCTTGATCTGTTCCCCTAACTAACGAATCCTCTATTAGCCCTCTGCCAGGGAATTCCCACAACAGCTTCTAAAGTAGTCTTCCTGTTGTTGTGGGGGATGGCCACTAGAGTACTCTGTGATGCCTGTTTAACCTCATTCCCCTTCCTGACTCTCACCCAGTTTCCTGTGCCCTGCATCTTCGGTGTAACTCACCTTTCTGCATGTCATATCTATCAACACCTCCAACTCCTGGATGATCTGGAATTCATCCATATCAAGTTCCAGCTCTTTGAAGTGCAGGGTTACAAGCTGCAGCTGGATGCACATCTTGTATGTGAGGGCATCAGGGACACTGGAGATCTCCCCGCCTTCTCACCAATAGCCCCTCTAACTTGTAATCATCAGTCTGCAGATACTGTGCATTTTTTATCCAGTGACAAGATGTGCACAGTGAATTTTATATAGAGATGTATTCATTTTCATAGCTGGCAAATCACTGTTGACAGGAACTTTGATCTCCTCTGGGTTCGATCAAGTTCATCTGCACTTTCACAAAACCTATGTAGCAGGCCTGGAATGGGTAATGAAGGATTTTCTCACCAAAGTATTTGCATATTGTCCATATGTGGTTTGCTTGTTAAATTACACATTAAAAATTCAGATTTCCAAATATCACTCCACTTCTTCCCACTTGCAAATTCTCCAGCAACTTTTGCATCACCACAATGCACACAGGTATCACCAGTTTCTATATTGTACAAAAATATTCCCCTAAACCCTCCCCCAATGACTGACAGTGGTGAACTCAGTGAATGCAATGCCAATGTATATGAAGGGAAGGGCAGTAGTCTGTCTCACTGGAGTCTGGCATATTTTTGATGTAAAAGCCACTTGTTGCCCAAGCCAAAGGTGTTTGATATCATTATGTACCCAGAGAGAATGGGACAAAACATGTTCTCACCGGTAGAAAAGTCCAGAGCAACAGGAGAACAAGCAACAAACACAAAATACTGGAGGAACTCAGCAGGCCAGGCAGTATCTGTGGAAAAGAGTACTAATGCTGAGTTCCTCCAGTTTTTTGTGCGTGTTGCTTGGAATTCCAGCATCTGCAGATTTTCTCTTGTTAGAGGTTGGACGTAGAACAAAGGCGATTTTCTCAACTGGTGATGTAAAATATTTTGTTCCCTTTCTCCGAGTTCCTAATCCTTGCATTTAGATAGCTGGAGCTCAGCTCTGTCTGAGAGATCCATCGGTTCCCATTCCCTCATCAGCCGGAAGCTTCCCGGGGCCCGTGTACAGATAGTGGGACTGAGAGTGAGGGACGAGAGCAGGACTATCCCGGGATTGCAGGTCACGGTGACCGGATTTCACAGGAATTGTCCTGAAGTCGGTGTTTAAGATAAAAACACAGAGAAACTTTCTTACCTGCACCAGAAATTTTCAAGGCCTTCGGTGTACTACGCGCATGCGTGATACTCGTAGACGTCATCAGCGCTGAGCCTGCGCATTTCATCGGTGCTTCGGCGCAGGGGAAATTTTTAACGCAGCGCCTTATGGGTAATCACGGTGCCATTAAACATTTCTGCAAGCACCGGTTCAACATCTATACCTCATTTTTTTCGTGTATATAGAAAAATCAGCAGCTGGTTTAACGCGGAAAGCGGCTCCCATAAACAATATACTCAATATCAAAGTGTATCTAATGCTAAAGTAAAACGCAGGTGTAAAACACAGGAGATTCTGTAGTTGCTGGAAATACAGGGACACACACATACAAAATGCTGGAGGAACTCTGCAGTTCAGGCAGCAACTAAGCAGAGGAGTACACACTCGGCATGCGGAGCGGGCTTGGTCTAAACTTTGTCTATTCCTCTCCACATTTACTGCCGGATCGGTTGATTTCCAGCAGTATTTTGCAGAAATTAACCACTTTTTTTTCAGTCAACCAGTTTCCAAATGCTTCTGATCTTTCTTTTGTAGCCAGCTCTGGGAAAAAGCCTCTGGTTATCCACACGACCAATGCCTCTCATCATCTTTTACATCTGCATCAATGTATTATACGAAGTGACAGTCACACATCCGTTGTGCACTGCGTGCTGATGATCGACCCAAACTTGTGAGTAAAGGGTAATCAAAGCTAGTGGCATGAGTTACAGGGCAATAGAGTCGTGGGGCAATTGAAACAGAAAGCAACAAATGCAGGACTGAGAGTATTGTATTGGAATGCACGCAGCATAAGGAATAAAATGGACTATCTTGGAATTCAGCTCCTGATTGGCAAACGTGACGCTGTGACCATCTGTGAAACTTGGCTAAAGAATGGCTGTCATTGGGAGCTGAACGTCCAAGGATTTAAGGTGTATCAGTAAGATAGGTGAGTGGGCACAGGAGGTGGTGTGGCCATGTGTACAAGAAATAATATTAAATCATTGGAAAGAGATGACATAGGATTGGAAGGTGTAGAGTCTCTACAGGCTGAATAAAGAAATTTACGATGCGTGTCGATGCTTTGGACTACGGCATAAATGGATTTGTGGCTAAATTTGCCAATGATACCAAGATAGGTGGAGGAGCGGGTAGTGTTGAGGAAACAGAGTGGCTGCAGAGAGATTTAGGTAGTTTAGGGGAATGGGCAAAGAAGTGGCAAATTGCTGGAAGGAGTAAACGGACAGACTATTGTTCAGATGGAAAGAGAATTCAAAATGCATAGCTGCAAATGGACTTGGGAGTCCTTGTGCGGGATGCCCTAAAGGTTAACTTCCAGGATGTGTCTGTGGTGAAGAAGGCAAATGCAATGTTGGCTTTCATTTCTAGAGGTACAGAATATAAGAGCAGGGATGCGATGGTGAGGCTCTATAAGGCACTCGTGAGATCACACAGACTATTGTGTGCAGTTTTGGGCTCCTTATTTTAGAAATGATATACTGACATTCGAGAGGGTTCAGAGAAGATTCACGAGAATGATTCCAGGAATGAAAGGGTTACCATAAGAGGTCAGGGTCCAGGGTCTTCTCCTTAGACCCTTCCTCTACTCTCTGTGCACCCATGACTGTGTTGCCACCCACAGCTCCAAACAGCTAATCAGATTTACTGACGATAGTACACTGATTGGCTTAATCTCAGATAACAATAAGACAACCTACAGGGAAGAAGTCATTCACCCTGACACACTGGTGTCAATAAAACAAACTCTCCCTTAATGTAGCAAAAGCAAAGGAGCTGGTTGTGGACTGAAGGAGGAACGGACAGAGGGAAGCCCCAGTTGATATCAATGGATCTGGAGTTGATAGGGTGTATAGATTTAAGTTCCTTCACACATCACCGAGGATCTCACGTCGCCTGTATATACCGGCTGCGTGGAGAAAAAGGCACAGCAGAGCCTATTTCACCTCAAGCCACTGGAGACCAGAGTCACCCCAACCAGAAACTATCCCAGCTACTACCATCCGGGAAATGGTACCGCTGCATAAAAGCCAGGACCAACAGCTTCTTCCACCAGGCCATCGGACTGATTAATTCATGCTGGCAAAATAGTATTTGTATGTTATACTTTTGTACATACTATTTATTATAAATTATGATATTGCACATTGCATATTCAGACGGAAAAGTAAATATTTTTACTCAGGTATATAAAGGATGTAAGTAATAAAGTCAACTCAATTCCCTGCCCATCTAGGATAATCTGTATCCCACCAGCTGAATGATATATATCAAGTATCTTATTCTACCTCTGTCCAGCCTGTATCCCATCACCTCAATGATATATATCAACCATCTTGTTCAACCTCTGTCCAGTCTGTATCCCACCACCTCAATGATATTTATCAACCATCTTGTTCAACCTCTGTCCAATCTGTATCCCACCACCTCAATGATATTTATCAACCATCTTGTTCAACCTCTGTCCAGTCTGTATCCCACCACCTCAATGATATATATCAACCATCTTGTTCAGTCTCTGTCCAGCCTGCATCCCACCACCTCAATGATATATATCAACCACCTTGTAGATACTCTGTCCACTTGTATCCCACCAATTTATACATCAACAATTTATCTTCTACCGCTGTCTTCATTGTGATGTATTTTGCCTTACTGAGTTATTTCTGAAATCAGTGTTTGTTACCTGGGTCTACCAGAGGATTTATTAAATGAGGCACATGGTAGTGTAAAGACAGCCATTACGATTTTAGCTTCGAATTTACCAAGTGTCCGCCGTGTTAATCTTTATCGGAAGGGGGCTTGGAAGCAGAAATAATGGATTGATAGTGGGATGGGGAGGATGTTATGTGTATTAACTGCTCATCCCTGTACTGGATTGAAGAGAAAACTAATGAATATTGGCATTATATTTGTGCAACTTTGTTCAGGCCATCACAAGTATCTTGTAATCTGTTTATAGTTGTGCATCGTATAAAGTGAAAAGTGAAAATACTATATCCGTTCAGCAGATCGGGCAGCATCTTGGACAGTCCCAGTTCCGACACTGGATCTTCTACAGTTTCTTCTTTCCACAGATCCAATCTGATGTACCGAGTTTCCGGCACTTTAATTTCAATTTGATACTAAACTTGTTTTATTCCTGTTAGCCTACAGGAAATGCGATGGTCAATAGTGCTGTGCATGATCTCAGTTAACAATAGGATAATGATAAATTGTGTTCAGTTTAGCTGGTGGAGACAATGTGAAATGTGAAACATGCCTGCAGTTGCCCCGCCCCAGGTTTTCCAGCCCAACATCTGGCTCAGTCAGAGGTTCATCAGGTTCCCGTTCTGCCACAGGTTGATGTCGGAGTGTTGATGCTTGAACTCTGAATGGCCGAGACACTGCAGCATATTACTGGCAACAAGGAGTCCTGGGCGAGTTGCTGTTTGAGTTGTAATCCTGGGCAACACTGGGCATATAGACCTGTCAGTATCTGGGATTTGACCCAGGACAGTACTTCCACAGATGGAAGATGAATGTTCCTCTTTTCACAATGAATCAAATTTTTTGGGGTGCTGGGCTTTGGTTTTGGGGAAGTCCCTGATTAAACCACGCACTGTGAGATGTAGGGATGACGTACGAGGATTCCAGGTTCAGAGAGTGACAGATTCAGCTGTGTGACTCTGCGTGGTTGGATCCTGGAATATCGCAGTGTTAGATCCAAGTTCAATAGACTCGGGGATAAACTGCCTAGGGTTATGATATGTGAGCGAGTATTTCTGTTCTGGGTTCAGATGTTTGTTTCTGGAGTCCCTTTGGAAGCAATAACTGCTATACTGAGGAGTGGATGAGTTACCATCCCATCCCTCACAGCGAGAGGCTGTGAGTAAACGGGCTGTTCCGTGTTTGCAACAGAAATAGACCCGTGAGTTTGGTGTTCAAACTGTGGTTGGAAATCCCCCCTTACTGCCACCTGCCTGTCACTCGGTGGAATGCAGGCAGAAGCTCAAGATGCTCGAAATCTTCACAAAAACTGAAAATAGTTGACACCACTCTGAGGAACGGCTTTGAATCCAAATCGCGAACTTCGTCCTCTTGAAATGGACCTGTGCACAGGCGCTTGTTTAGTGATACTTAGTGGAACAGTGAAGGAACCACAGTTTCCCCTGTGAATTATCCTGGTACCACTTTGCCTGTTGTTCCGGGAAATGTTTTCAGTGCAACTGCTGCTCACATGGTTTACAAAAGTAATCTCAGGAGTGAGAGGGGTTATATCGGACAAGCATTTGATGACTCTGGGCCTGTACTCTATGGATTTCAGAAGTATAGAGGTGGACGGGATCTTAATTAAACCCACAGAATGCTGATCAGCATGGTGACAGTGGACATGAAGAGGATGTTTGCATCAGAAGGAGAGCCTGTTATCTGAGAGGACAGCCGCAAAATAAAGAAGTTTCCCTTTAAATCTGAGATAAGAGAAACTTCTTCAGCCAAAGAGTGTTCGACATTTGGAGTTTGTTGCAACAGATCGTGGTTGAGGCTGTCATTTGGTATGTTTATAGCAATATATTATTATTCACTAGAGTAGAAATCATGTTTTATTAGCCAGAACTACTATACGATTAAATTAAATACAACACGAGGCATGGTTAAAAGAGCCATTACAATTTTAGATTAATTATTTCAAAATGGCTGCCGTGTTACCCTTTGTCCAAATGTAATTCATAGCGCGTGATGTTGAGTTTGTTATTTCCTTTTTCAGTTACTTTTGTTGAGCCACTTCCTCCTTTTCCATGGTAACAAACCACTAGCAGTGCAAGAAATGTTACATAATTTCCTCGCTCTGTGTTCACTTCCACGCAGCGTAGAGACAGTAACCTCGGGAGCAAATGCAACAGAATGATAGTGGGATTAAACGGTGCTGTCAGCATAGGCTGTATGGAATGAACTGAGAATATAGAAATATAGAAAATCTGCAGCATAATACATAGGCCCTTCGGTCAACTGTGCTGTGCGAAACGTGTACTTACCTCAGAAATTTCCTGGGGATACCCATAGCTCCCTACTTTTCTAAGAACCATGTACATATCCAAGATGCTCTTAAAAGGCCCTACTCTATCCACCTCCATCACTGTCGGCGGCAGTCCCGTCCACATACTCACCACTGTCTGGGTAAAAGAGAAGACATACCCCTGACATCACCTGGGTACCTAATTCCAAGCACCTTAAAACTGTGCCCTCTCGTGTTAGCCATTTCAGCCCCGGGAAAAAGCGTCTGACTATCCACACGATCAATGTTCATATCATCTTATACACGTCTATGAGATCACCTCTCATCCTCCGTCGCTCCAAGGAGAAAAGGCAAAGTTATCTCAACTTTTCTCAGAAGGCATGCTCCCAAATCCAGGAAACATCCTTGTAAATCTCTTCTGCTCACTTTCTATAGTTCCTACTTCCGTCGGGTAGTGAGGTAACCAGAACCGAGCACAATACTCCAAGTTGTGTCTGACCAGGGTCGTATATAGCTGCAACATTAGCACTCAGCTCCTGAATTCAGTCCCTCTGTTGATGAAGGCCAATGCTCCGTATGCTTTCTGAACCACACAGTCAACCTACGCAGTAGTCTTGTGTGTCCTATGTACTCGGACCCCAAGATCACTTAGATCCTCCACACTGCCAAGAGTCTGACAATTAATACTATATGCTACCATCATTGATGAACTAGCAAAATGAACCACCTCACACTTTTCTGGATTGAACTCCATCTGCCACTTCTCAGCCCAGTTTTACACCTGATCGATGTCCCGCTGTAACCTCGACAGCCCTCCACACTATCCACAATACCCCCAACCTAAGTGTCATCAGCAAATTAACTAACCCATCCCTCCACTTACTCATCCAGGTCATCTCTAAAAATTGCTAAGGGAAGGGTGCCAGATCCCTAAGGCACAGTACTGGTCAGCGACCTCAATGCCGACTACAACAACAACTCTTTGCCTTCTGTGGACAAGCTAGTTCTGGATCCACAAAGCAAGATCTCCTTGGACGGCTGCGTCTTTACATTCTCAATAAGCCTTGCATGGGGTACCTTATCAGACGCCTTGCTGAAAACCATATACAATACATGTACTGCTCTAGCTTCATCAATGTATTCAGTCACATCATTAAAAATCAATGAGGCTCGTAAGGCACGACCCGACTTTGACAAACCCATGTCGATTATTCCTAATCATATTATGCCTCTCCAAATGTTCAGAAATCCGGCCTCTCAGGATCTTCTCCACAAATTTACCAACACTGATGTAAATTTCATTGGTGTATAATTTCCTGGGCTATCTCTACTCCCTTTCTTGAATAAGGGAACAACATCTGCAACCTTCCGTTCAGTTAATATCTGTGCATTAAAAATCAACAAAGACAGCTGTTACAGTAAATTTAAAGTAAAAAGGGAGAATGTTGGAAACATTCAGCGGATCGGCAGCATCTCGGACAGTCCCAGTTCAGAAACTGGGTCTTCCACCATTTCTCCTTCACGGATGTACCCTGGTGTACTGAGTTCCCAGCATTTTCTATTTTATAATTTTACATTGTGTTTCTGCAACCCTGAGGTTACCTCGCTTGTTCTCCAGGCTTACATGTTAAAAATCCCCAACTTTTATTATAGCATTGCTCTTCCTACAGACATTTTCTATTTCCTGCTCTAATTTCTAATCCACATCCCGGCTGTTGTTTCGAGGCCTTTATAAAACTGCCATTATGGTCCTTTTACCCTTGCCATTTCTTACCTCAACCCATAAAGGCTCTACTCCTTCGGATACTATGTCATACCTTTCACATGATTTAATATTATTTCTTATACACAGGCCGCACCGTCCCCTCTACTGACTAATCTATCTTTCTGACACACCGTATATCCTTGGAGGGATTGCCTACTGATTCTCTGTGGTTGGATGTTAGGAACAGGAAAGGGTCAATAACTCTACTGTGTGTGTTTTTAGTAACAGGGATATCGAGGAGCAGACAGGGAGGCAGATTCTGGAAAGGGGTAATAATAATAGGGTCGTCGTGGTGGGAGATTTTAATTTCCCAAGAATTGATTGGCAACTCCATAGAGCAAGGGGATTAGATGGGGTGGAGTTTGTTAGATGGGTGCAGGAAGGTTTCTTGACATAATATGTAAATAAACCTACAAGAGGAGAGACTGTACCTGATCTGTTATTGAGAAATTAACCTGGTCAGGTGTCAGAACTCTCAGTGGGAGCCCTTTTTGGAAATAGTGATCACAATTCTATCTCCTTTACCATAGTATTGGAGAGGGATAGGTAGGGACAAGTTAGGACAGCATTTATCTGGAGTAAGGGGAAATATTAGTCTACCAGGCGGAAAAATGGAAGCATAAATTGGGAGCAGGTGTTCTCAGGGAAATGTACGGAAGAAATATGGCAAATATTGAGGGGATATCTGCATGGGATTCTGCGTAAGTACGTTTCAGTGAGACAGGGAAGAATAGTAAGGTACAGGAACCGTGGTGTAAGAAGTCTGTTGGACATCTAGTCAAGAAGAAAGGAAATGCGTACCAAAGGTTCAAAAACTTGGTAAAGATACAGATCCAAAAGATTATACGGCAAGCAGGAAAGAGCTGAAGGATGAAATTAGGAGAGCGAGAAGGGGACATGAGAAGGCCTTCAGGGCAGGATTAAGGCATTAATAAAGTATGTGAAGAGCAAAACCATAAGATATGAGAGAATAGGGACAATCAAGTGTGACAGCGGAAAATAAATGAGTCTGGAACTGGAAGAGATAGCAGAGGTATTTAATGAATACTTTCCTTCAGTATTCACTGCAGAAAAGCATCTTGGCGATTGTAAGGATGACTTACAGCTGACTGAAAAGATTGAGCATATAGCTATTAAGAAAGAGGATATGCTGGAGCTTTTGAAAATCATCAAGTTGGATAAGACACCGGGACCGGACGAGATGTACCAAGGCTATTGTGGGAGGAGTGGAAGGAGATTGCTGGGCCTCTGGCGATAATCTTTGCATTAACAGTGCGGACGGGAGAGGTTCCAGGGATTGGGAGTGCTGCGGCTGTCGTTCCCTTATTCAAGAAAGGGAGTAGAATAGCCCAGGAAAACGTAAACCAGTGAGTTTTACCTCAGTTGTTGATAAGTTGATGGAAGACATCCAGAGGGGCTGAATTTATGAATAATTGGAGGGGCATAACATAATTAAGAATAGTCAACATTGTTTTGTCAAAGGCGACCTGCATAATTGAATTGTTTGACGATATGACAAAACGCGTTGATGAAGGTGGACCAGTAGGTTTAGTGTGTATGAATTTCAGCAAGGCATTTGATAAGGTACCCCATGCAAGACTTATTGAGAAAGTAAGGCTTGGGATCCAAGGGGATATTGTTTTGAGGATCCAAAAATTGGCTTGCCTACAGAAGGCAAAATGCGGGTGGGTCATATTCGTCATGGAAGTTCGTGACAAGTGGTGTGTCTCAATGATCTGTTTTGGGATCCTTTCTCTTCGTGGTTTTTGTAAATTACTTGGATAAGGAAGTGAAGGCTGCGTAAGTAAATTTGCTGCTGACACAAATGTTGGAGGTGTTGTGAATATTGTGCAGGGATGTCAGACGTTTCAGCGGGACATCGATAGGATGCAAATCTGGGCAGAGGAGTACAGATGGAGTACAACCCAGATGAGTGTGAGGTGGTTCATTTGGGTAGGGCAAATATTATGACAAAATATCGAATTAATTTTAAGACCCTTGGCAGTGTGGAAGATCAGAGGGATCTCGGTGTCCGAGTCCATAGGACACTTAAAGCTGCTACACAGCTGCTCAAAGCTTGACTCTGTGGTTGAGCAGACATATGGCGCATTGGTCTTCAACAACCGTGGGACTGAGTTTCGGAACCGAGTGGTAACGTTGCAGCTATATAGGACACTGATCAGACCCCACTTGGAGTACTATGCTCAGTTCTGGTCACCTCACTGTAGGAAGGACGTGGGAATATTAGAAAGGGTGCAGGGAAGACTTACAAGGATGATGACTGGATTGGGGAGCATCCCTAATGAGAATTTTTTGAGTGAACTCGGCCTTTTCTCCTTGGAGCACCGGAGGATGAGAGATGACCCGATAGAGGTGCATATGATGACAAGATACATTGATCGCGTGGATAGTCAGAAGCTTTTTGTCAGAGCTGAAATAGCTAACTGTCACGGTCCGGTCCGTGAAGACAGCATTCTGCTTCACAGTCCGGTCCGCAAATTCCGTATTCCCGTTATTCCTTTTCTCCCTTATTCCGTAGGGCGCATTAATTGAGGCACCTGATTCTCGTTTCGAGCTGGCAACATAAATTGCTGTGTGGTCCAATGATTCCTTGCTGGACCGTCCTCGTCAGTAACCGCGTCAGAATTCCAGTCAAGTTAACCCGCCGGAGTGAGACTGGAGCCGCTGTCTGTGGTTCCTGGGCGGCGTCGGGGGCTTGTAGTTACTTGCATCATCTTTTTTGTTAAGTTAAAGAACAGTCTATATTTTTGTCTTTTGTGTTCTCTCCTCCGCTGGGTATGTCCGGCCGTTTTCCACTACCCTGAGTGGAAAAACGTCTTCAGTGATCCATGTCCTGTGTCTAAGAAGAGTCCCGGCCCTATGTCCTTTGTCCAAGGAGGAACCCCGGCTCAGTGTTCTGTGCCCTGTGTCTAAGAGGAGTCCCGGCTCTATGTCCTTTATCGAAGGAGGAGCCCCGGCTCAGTGTTCTGTGTCCTGTGTCTAAGAAGAGTCCCAGCCCTATGTCCTTTGTCCAAGGAGGAGCCCCGCGTCAGTGTTCTGTGTCCTGTGTCTAAGAGGAGTCCCGGCTCTATGTCCTTTATCGAAGGAGGAGCCCCGGCTCAGTGTTCTGTGTCCTGTGTCTAAGAAGAGTCCCAGCCCTATGTCCTTTGTCCAAGGAGGAGCCCCGCGTCAGTGTTCTGTGTCCTGTGTCTAATAAGAGTCCCGGCTCGATGTCCAGTGACCAAGGTGAAGCCCCGGCTCGGTGTTCCGTGTCCTGTGTCTAAGTCAAGTTTGAGCCTAATCTAAGTCAAGATTCAAGTTCCAAGTCCATTTCGAGGATCAATTTCGAAGTCGAAGTCGAAAGTCAAGTTGCAAGTCCAAAACGAGAGCTAAGTTCCAAGTTCAATTCGGCAGTCCAATTAATTACAGGAAGGATATGAATAAGGTTGAAAGAGTGCAGAGAAGGTTTACAGGGATGTTGGCGGGACTTGAGAAACGGAGTTACAGAGGAAGGTTGAATAGGTTAGGACTTTATTCCCTGGAACGTAGGAGAATGAGGGGTGATTTGATAGAGGTATATAAAATTATGATGTGTATAGATAGAATGAATGCAAGCGGGCTTTTTCCATTGAGGCCAGGAGAGAAAAAGAAACAGGCCATCGGTTAAGGGTGAAGGGGCAACAGTTTAAAAGGTTACATTAGGAGGGGCTTCTTCACGTAGAGAGTGGTGGGAGTGCGGAATGAGCTGCCAGATGAAGTGGTGAATGCGGGCTCACTTTTGACAATTAAGAAAAACTTGGACAGGTACATGGATGAGAGGTGTATGGAGGGATATGGCCCAGCTGCAGGTCAGTGGGACCAGGCAGAAAAATGGTTCAGCACAGCCAAGTAGGGCCAAAAGGCCTGTTTCGGTGCTGTATAGTTCTATGCTTCTATGGCAGCCAATTCAGAGTCTAGTCCGAGTTAAGTCCGAGTCAAGTCCAACCCAAGTCCGAGTCCAAGTCGAGAGCTCAGTTTCAGGACAATTCAACAGCCAAGTCCAATTCTAGTCCGAGTCAAGACCAAGAAAGGTCCGAGCCAAGACCCTGCCAAGACATGAGTCCCGAGTGATGACTTGAGTTCCCTGTCAAGTTCTAGTCCCAAGTCCAAGTTCAGGTTTCCGGTTTGTCACTCTTCGTCTAACTTCGTGCTATCATGTTGTCCTCTCTCCTAGGCTTCCCTAGAACTCTTAATAAACATAATGAAGTTCCTAGTATTTCAGTATCTGTGTCTTGCATTTGGGTCCGCTTCCATCGCCCCCGTATGACACTAACATGAGAGGACACAGCTTTAAGGTGCTGGGAAGTAAGTACAGAGGAGATATCAGGAGTAATATTTTTACGCAGAGAGTGGTGAGTGCATGGAATGGGCTGCCGGCGACAGTGGTGTAGGCAGATAATATAGGGCCTTTGAAGAGACACTTGAATAGGGAAATGGGGCTTAGAAAATAGAGGGCTATGGGTAACCCCAGGTAATTTCCAAAGGAAGTAGAGGTTCGGCACAGAATTGTCATGCAGGGAGGTCTGCTAGTGTTATTGCGGAGGGTTTAAACTAGATTTGCAGGCGCATGGGAACCAGAGTGCTAGAGTAGATAGTGGAACGGGGGTAAAAATAAATGATGTTGGTAGTTCATGCAGAGTCACAAAGAGTTGTGTGTGCTGGTAATACACTTCTGAGGTGTGTATATTTCAAAGCGAGGAGTATTGTGGGAAAGGCAGATGAGCTGAGGGCCATGATTGACATGTGGAATTATGACATCATAGCCATTACTGAAACTTAGCTGCAGGAGGGGCAGGACTGGCAGCTCAATGTTCCAGGGTTCCGATGTTTCAGACGTGATAGAGGCTGATGGATGAAGGGTGGTGGGGGGAGTGGCTTTGGTAGTCAGAGAAAATATTACGGCAGTGCTTCGGCAGGACAGATTAGAGGGTTTGTCTACTGGGGCCATATGGGTGGAGCTGAGAAACAAGAAATTCATGACCACATGAATAGGGTTGTATTATAGACCACCCAATAGTCAGCGGGAATTGGAGGAGCAAATCTGCAGAGCGATAACAGACAACTGCAGGAACCAAAAAGTTATGATTGCAGGGGATTTTAACTTTCCACACATTGCTTGGGACTCCTATACTCTTAAAGGTCTAGATGGGTTAGAGTTTGTGAAATGTGTTCAGGAAAGCTTTCTAAATCAACATATAGATGTACCAACTTGGTAGGATGCAATATTAGATCTCCTATTAGGAATGAGTTATGGCAGGTGATGGAAGTATGCGTAGGGGAACAGTTTGGACTTCAGTAAGGCCTTTGACAAAGTTCCGCATGAGAGGTTATTTAGGAAGATTCAGTCGCTAGGTATACCTTGGGTGGTAGTAAATTGGATTAGACATTGGCTCAATGAAAGAAGCCAATGAGTGGTAGTGGAGGATTGCTACTCTGAGTGGAGGCCTGTGACTAGTGGTGTGCCAAAGGGATCAGTCCTGGGTCCATTTTTATTTACTATCTGTGTCAATGACCTGGAAGATAATGTGCTAAAATGGATCAGCAAATTTACTGATGATACAAAGATTGGGGGTGTAGTGGACACTGAGGAAGGTTTTCAAAGCTTGCAGAGGGATTTGGAACAGTTGGAAGAATGGGCTGAGCAATGGCAGATGGATTTTAATGCGGACAAATGTGAGGTTTTGCACTTCGGAAGGTCAAACCAAGGTAGAATATAAAAGGTAAATGTTAGGACACAGAGGAGTGCAGTAGGACAGAGGAATCTGGGAGTACAGATACATAATTCCCTAAAAGTGGCTTCACAAGGAGATAAGGTTGTAAAGAAAGCTTTTGGTACACTGGCCTTTATAAATCAAAGTATTGAGTATAAGATTTGCAATGTAATGGTGAGGTTGTATAAGGCATTGGTGAAACCGAATTTGGAGTATCTTGTGCAGTTTTGGCCATCTAATTACAGGAAGGATATGAATAAGTTTGAAAGCGTGCAGAGAAGGTTTACAAGGATGTTGCCGGGACTTGAGAAACTGAGTTGCAGAGTAAGTTTGAATAGGTTAGGACTCCATTCTCTGGAGCGTAGAAGAATGAGGGGTGATTTGATAGAGGTATGTAAAATTATGATGGGTATAGCTAGAATGAATGTGAGCAGGCTTTTTCCACTGAGGCCCGGAGAGAGAAAAACAGAGGTCATGTGTTCAGGGTGAAGGGGGAAAAGTTTAAAGGGAACATTAGGAGGGGCTTCTTCATGCAGAGAGTGGTGGGAGTTTGGAATGAGCTGCCAGATGAAGTGGTGAATGTGGGCTCAGTCTTGACATTTAAGAAAAACTTGAACAGGGATATGGATGAGAAGGGTTTAGGATATGGCCCAGCTGCAGGTGAGTGGGAATACGCAGAAAAGTGTTTCGTCACAGCCAAGAAGGGCCAAAAGGCCTGTTTCTCTGCTGTAATGTTCTATATTTCTATGTTTAGCCTGGGATATCACAGTTTTAGATCCAAGTACGAAGGACCCGGGGAGCAAGCTGCGCATGTTTATGAGGTGTTGAGCCAGTATTTATTTTATAAGCTCAGACACAATATGACTGCTATATTGAGGAGAGGATGAGTTACCATTCCATCCTTCACAGATAGAGGCTGTGAGTAAATGGGCGGTTCCGTGTTTACTGCAGTAGAAATAGACCCGTGAGTTTGGTGTTCAAACTGAGTGTGGAAATCCCCCCTCAATGTTATCTGTCTCTCCGTCGGTGGAAAACAGATAGAAACACAAGATGCTGGAAATCATCAATAAAAAGGGAAATAGTTGAAGCCATTCTGACGTACGGTTGAGAACCCAAATCGACAACTTTGTTCCTCTGGATATGAACCTGTGCACAGGCGCTTGTTTTGTGATACTTAGTGGAACAGTAAAGAAACTACAGTTTTCCCCTGTGAATTATCCTGGTACCACTTTCCCTGTTATACTGGTAAATGTGTTCAGTACAACTGTTGCTCACATGGTTCACAAGAGTAATCTTAGGAATGAGCGGGTTTATGTATGACAAGCATTTGATGACTCTGGGCCTGCACGTGGATTTCAGAAGTATAGAGGTGGACGGGATCTTATTAAAAACTACCGAATACTGAACAGCATGATGACAGTGGACATGGAGAGGATGTTTGCATCAGAAGGAGTGTCTGTGATCTGAGAGGACAGCCTCAGAATCAAGAAGTTTCCCTTAAAACCTGAAATGAGAGACACTTCGTCAGCCAGAGAGTGGCCGACCTGTGGAGTTTGTTGCAACGAAGGCGGTTGAGGCTGTCATTTGGTATATTTATAGCAATATATTTTTGATCACTAGAGTAGGTATCATGTTTTGTTAGCCAGAACTTCTAGACGATTAATTCAATTTCGCACGAGGCATGGTTAAAAACAGCCTTTACAAGTTTAGATTAATCATTTCAAAATAGCTGCCGTGTTAATCTTTGTCACAATGTAACTCATAGCATGTGATGTTGAGTTTGTTATTTCCCTTTTCAGTTGCCTTTGTTGAGCCACTTCCTCCGTTTCCATGGTAAAAAACCACTAGAACTGCAAGAGGTGTTGCACAATTACATCGCTCTGCGTTCACTTCCTCTCAGCGTAGAGACAGTGGCCTCAGGAGCAAAGGCAACAGTATGATAGAGGGAGGGAAGGATGCTGTGAGCATTGGCTGTATGGAATGAACTGAGAATATGGAAACATTGAAAATCTGCAACATAATACACAAACTCTTCGGGAACTATGTTTTCCGAAAAATTTACTTACTTCCGAAATTTCCTATGTTTACCCGTAGCCCTTTATTTTTCTAAGCTCCATGTACCTATCCAAGAGCCTCTTAAAAGATCCTACTCCATCCACCTCCACCACCGTCACCAGGAACCTTGTCCACGTGAGTGCGTAAATGAAAAAAAAACTACCCTTGACATCACCTCTTTATCTACTTTCAAGGACCTTAGAACTGTGCCCTCTCGTGCTAGCCATTTCAGCCCTAAGAAAAAACTTCTGACTATCCACACGATCAATGCCTCTCATCATCTTATACACCTCTATTAGGTCACTTCTCATCCTCTATCTCCCCAAGGAGAAAAGGCCAAGTTCACTCAACCAATTGTCAGAAGGCATGCTCCCCAATCCAGAAAAAATCATTGTAAATCTCTTCTGCACACTTCCTTCGTGTAGAGTGGTGATCTGAATTGAGCACAGTACTCCGAGCTGAGTCTGACCAGGGTCTTATATAGCTGTAACATTACCTCTCGGCGCCTAAAATTAATTCCAAGATTGATGAATCCCTATGCATCGTATGCCTTCTGAACCTACGCATCAGCTTCGAGTGTCCTATGGAGTAATCCCAAGATCCCCCTGATCCTCTACACTGTCAAAACCCTTATCATTAATACTATACTCCGCCATCATATTTGACCTAGCAAAATGAAACACATCTGACTTATCTGGGTTGAACTTCTCCGCCCAGCTTTGCATCCTACCGATGTCCCGCTGTAACCTCCACAGTCCTCCACACTATCCACAATACCCCCAAACTAGGTTTCCTCAGCAAATTTACTAAAACTTGCCTCCTCTTCCTTATCCACGTCATTTATAAAGATTACGAAGAGAACAGATGCCAGTACGGATCACTGAGGCACACCACTGGTCACCGTCCTCCATGCAGAATACGACCCGTCTACATCCACGCTTTGCTGTCTGTGGACAAGTCAATGCTGGATCGGCAAAGCACGGTCTCCTTGGATCCGATGCCTCCTTTCTTCATCAGTAAGCCTGGCATGGGGTACCTTATCAAATGCCTTGCTGACATCCATATACAATACATGTACTGCTCTACCTTCATCAAAGTGTTTAGTCACATCCTTAAAAAATTCAACGAGTCTCGACAGGCACGACCTGCCTTTGATTTCCCACGCCGATTATTCTTAATCATATTATGCCTCTCCAAATGTTCATAAATCCAGCCTCTCAATAGCTTCTCCATCAATTTACCAATCACTGAAGTAATTCTCACTGGTCTATACTTTCCTGGGCTACCTCTGCTCCCTTTCTTGAATAAGAGAACACCACCCTCAAACCTCCAATCAGTTTATATCTGCGCATTAAAATAAATTTAAAATAAACTGCTGTTGCAGGAAATTTAAAGTAACAAAGAGAGAACGCTGGAAGCATTCAGCAGATCTGTAGCATCTCGGACAGACCCTGTTCTGAAACTGGGTCTTCCGCCATTTCTCCTGTCACAGATGTACCTTGTGTCATGGTCCGGTCCGTGAGGTCCACATTCCAGTTCACAGACCTTATCGATCCATATACATCGATAAGGATCAATCGATCCTTACTCCAGGTTTTCCGGTTTGAGGCACGCTCTTTCTGATGATTGGCGGCAGTTCCACCGGGCGGTATTTGTTCGGTTCTGAAGGTGTAGAGTACTTTGGTACAGGGATGATGCTGGCTGATTTGAATCCTGGATGAGTGAAGTCGTCAGTGAGCTGAGGTGTGCTTTGCCGGAGTACTTGGACTGGGATGTTTTCTGGTCCGGCAGGCTTACGGGGTTGAATCTCTGCACGGTCCTCTCAACAAAATAGAGGTGAGGCCCAATTTGGAGTACTGTGTACAGTTCTGTTCACCGAATTATCTTAAAGATGTCAACAAATAGACAGAGTACAGGAAGATTTACAAGAATGTTACCGGGGTTTCAGCACCTAAGTTACAAGGAAATGTTGAACAAGTTACATCTTTATTCTTTGGAGCGTAGAAGGTTGAGGGGGGACTTGATAGAGGTATTTAAATTATGAGGGGGATAGATAGAGTTGACGAGGATAGGTTTTTTACATTGATAGTAGGGGAGATTCAAACAAGAAGGCATGAGTTGAGCGTTAGGGAGCATGTTTAAAGGTAACACGAGGGGGAATTTCTTTACTCAGAGAGTGGCAGCTGTGTGGAACGAGCTTCCAGTAGAAGTGGTAGAGGCAGGTTCGGTATTGTCATTTAAAGTAAAATTGGATAGGTATACGGACAGGAAAGGAGTGGAGGGTTATGGGCTGAGTGCGGGTAGGTGGGACTAGGTGAGATTAAGAGTTCGGCACGGACTAGGAGGGCCGAGAGGGCCTGTTTCCGTGCTGTGATTGTTATCTGGTTATCTGCTGTTGTTAAAATGTGTAGCTGCTCTCCTCGGAGGGGGTAGCTTCCGTGACTTGCTCGTGTTGCGTGCCTCGAAACGCTGTTTAGAGCGTCAGGGAGGGGGACGTCAATGGTACAGACAAAGCTAGTTTTCCTTAGTCTGTAATGCCCTTGATGCCCATCCAAATATGCCAAGGGTTTTTTCTCCAGGGTTGGGAAATTCAAAGCCGAAGTATACAGATACAAAAGAGCAGAGAGATCGGAGAGACCTGCGAGGTGATCTCAATACACAGACCTAGTGAGTACTTGGAATGAGCTGTTCAGTGATTGCATCGTTGGTTATCTCCCTCGGTGTCAGTATCCTCACTGTGTTTGGAAAATCCCACTCACTCAATGAGCAACTGGAAATTAAAGAAACAGTCAAGTTGTTGGAGACCTGAAATCAAATCAGGAAATGTTTGAAGCCATTCCGACACAGATTGTTGGAGTTGAAGCATTAAAATTGTTTTTTTCTCTCTCCCCGCAGATACTCTTTGTCTCTTGAGTGTTTCTTGTATTTGCAGGTTGTTTAGAATATTACGTTACAATTATTTAATTCTCTTGGGAAATGGACTTCTGTCGGACGTTCAATTTAAATTCATTCTCTTACAGCACCGAAACAGGGCTGTCAGCCCATCCAGTCTGTGCCATTCTCTGCCTAGACCCATCCACGTGCACCCAGATCATAGCCCTCAATACCTCTCTCAACCAGGTACCCAAACAAAATTCTCTTAAATGTTGCAATTGAACTTGCATCCGCATTCGTGCCAGCTGAGTGAAGTAGTTCCTCCTCAGATTCCCCGAAAATATTTCACTTTTTACCTGAAACCCATGACCCCACCCAACCTGAGTGGCAAAAGCCTAAATTCAGTCACCCTTGTTTGTATATCTCTACATCATAGTTTGTATACGTCTGGCAGGGGTTCGCAGTCTGGGATCCACAGAAGCCACGGTTAATGGTAGGGGTTTATGGCATAAAATTTTTGGTACGTCTGCTAGCATCATAATCCCTTGTGTCACGGAGTCAATTTCTAACATTTTCAATCTACCCCTGTAACTCAGTTTCTTAAATGCCAGCAACATCCGTGTCTGTCAGGGCTCCTGCAGTGTCTACACTAGCCTGCCAAGATCTATTTGGTGTAAGCTGATCCATCTCTGACACGTCCGTCCCCTTTCCGATCTCTCCATCTCTGGAGCCAGGTTGTGAACCAACATCTTTTAATAAAATTACTGATTTGCATGATAAGCTCGACCATACCTCTTCCCGACCTATCACTTGTAAAATGCTCTACCCTTTTCTCAGTTTCATTGCTTCCGCTGCATCTGTTCCCAGGATGTGGCTGTCCTCCCCCCACTATTGATGCTGTCCTCACTCATATTTACCGTACACCGTGCTCACCCCATCTTCCTACCACCGTAATAATGATAGAGTCCCTCTTGTCCTTACCTACCACCCCTTTAGCCTCTGCAATTTCCGCCATCTCCAAAGAGATCTTACGACTAAAGATATTTTTATCTTCCGCGCCCACCCACCTCTTCTTTCAACAGGGATCACTTCCTCCGCAACTCCATTGTTCATTCATCCCTCCTCACTTATCTCCCTCCAGCCACTTCTCCCTGCAAGTGGCCTAAGTGCTACAACTACCCGTACACCTGCTCCCTCAACTCCATTCAGAAACAAAACAGTCCTTCCAGGAGAACTTCACCTGCGAATCTGCTGGGGTCATCTATTTTGTCGTGTGCTCCCGATGCGGCGTCATTGACATTCTTGAAATCCACCATAAATTGGGAGACCGTTTTGTCGTGCATCTCTGCATTATCTGCCACAAGGCAGACTTCCCAGTGGCCAAAAATTTTAATTGTGATTCCCATTCTAACGTCTCGATTTATGACCTCCTCTTGTGCCAAAATGAGACCGCCCTCAGGGTGGAGGAGCAACAACTTATATTCCATCTGGGTACCCACCAACCTGATTGTATGAATATTGGATGTTCTTTCCTGTAAACAAATCCACCCCCCCCCCACTTCTCTATTCCCCACAGAACTTTCATTTCTCCTCACCAGCCTGTAATTTCCCCGGGTTCCTCCTTCCCTTTCCCCTGCTGACAACTCTCAGATTCTTTCATCTCCAGCCCTTAACCTGCTCATCACTTGACTTCACCAATCACCTTCCACATCCCCTCTTTCTCCATCCCGACCTTTTCATTCAGATCACTACCCCTCCTCCTCAGTAATGAAAATTGCTCGTGGTCCAAAATGTGGACAGTTTCCTCTTTTCCATAGATACTGCTTGTTGTGCTGAATTCCTCCAGCATTCTGTGTGAGTTGCTTTGGATTTCCGGCGTTTGCAAGCTTTCTACTGTTTAAGTCTGGTAATTACCGTAGCAATTATTTCGGCTTTGTTGAGATTGTACCTAGAATATGGTGTAAAATCCCGCTCCCCATACTAACACCGGTTATACAGACCAAAGAACAAACTGCCGGAGGAACTCAGAGGGTCGGGCAGCATCTGTGGAGGGAAATGGACGGTCAACATTTCGGGCCGAGACCCTCCCTCTAGACTGAGAGTGGACGGGAAATAGTCAGAGAAAAGAGGTGAGGGGTGGGGATGGGGCAAGAGCTGGGGAGTGAGAGGTGGATCCAGGTGAGGGGGAGGTGTGAAAGTGGAAATAGTGACAGGGCTGGGAGTTGAGCGGTTGTGGCAACACGGGGCTTCAGAAGATAGATACTAATTCCATAGAGGATCAACAAAGAGGTTAGAGAGTATTTCTTTCAGAGATTCACCAGATTGATTCGGGAGGACGATGAAGGTCGTTGATCGATTTCGCATAAAACAGAGGCAGGAAGATGTGTGGAGACTGAAAGGATCGAGGAAATGATGATCGTGCAGGAACATTTGGCTGAGATGGGACAGCCGCCATCTTGTTGATGATTTGAGGGGCTGAATGGTCACTTCCTGTTGTTCCTCATTTGATGTTTCTGTTCTCCTGTCCTGTGACGTACAGTAGGAATGTTAATAGAAATTTGTGTTTGTAAATATAGAAGTGATTTGAATGAAATTAACACAATTCCGTTTTGAATCTGAATTGTGTATGGGACCGGATGGTAACCAAACCCGTAACTCTGAGACCCGGAAGGTGGAGCTAAGGGGACGGCGAAGGGACTGTGGGAAATATCAAGCGGGTGTAAATGTGAAATAACGTGTAAAATGTGGCAGGTAGGTAGGGCACCGTGTGACACCGGTTCAAATGGGAGAACCTTCTCCCGTCACGTGATCCAGTTTCTCGCTGGCATTTCAAACGTAGGTCTGCAGCATCTGCGGGATTTCGCTTCCGACGCCCCGCCCCCGCTCTCACAGTCCCCGGATGGGCGGTGGTTTTATTTCCTTTCTGCGTTGAAGCAGTTCGTCGACGGGGAGCCAGGGGTCGGACAAATTGGTCAAGGTCGCATCAGTGAGTATTGACGCCGGTCACTAGGGGTGAACGCCACCGACAATTTCCCACCGGTGAGTATTGAGGCTGATCCCGAGGGAGAAGACTTGCTATTGTTCAGAGAGTCCCGTTAACATCCTCGAACTGGCGGCCTCGACCCCTTCCTGGACACAACCTGTCCGGGTGGGTCCGGGTTGTGGGACCTTCACACCGAACAGACTGAGATGAGTCGCCGCTCAGCCCCTGGTGTTCTGGTCCCGGGAGCGGGATGAGGTGGTGATGCCGAGACTGAACCCATCCATTAAGATGTACCTGGTGAACTTTACCTCCATCACCCGGCCCGGTACCGGATCCAAACTTCACCTGGATTGATGCCTGGGGTCGATAATTGTTTTAAATATTTCCATCACACTGGAAGCGGCCGTTCGGCCCGTTGTGTTCTTGCAGACAGAGAGGGTTAAACAGAGTAATCGCACCCCCGGGAGACTGCTCCACGTGAATGAGAAGTTTCATCTTTCCCCGTTCAGACAGGACAGTGAGATCCAGATCTCTCACGTCCTCTCGGGGGACTGGAAAGTTTATTTCCATCTTCTTTCCATTGCTACAACTTGCCGACATGCAGCTAATGTTTCCTGATATATTACCCTATTAATGCGAGAATTACGTCTTTTTCATTTATCTGGGTTTCTCGGAAATGTGTACACTCCCTCCGGAATTTCCAAAGGAGCAACCCGGGCTGTCGAATATTCCCACACGATTCAAATGGGGAATCAGTTTTTATACATCTACAGAGGTACAGTGAAGATCCTGTCTTCAGTACCATCCACACAGATCAATAAATTGCAACAGTACATACAGTTGATATAATCTAAAAGAATGACAGAGTGTAGCAAATAATTCTGGTTTCAGAGAAAGTGCGAAGCAGGTTGATATGTGATACAAGGTCACATCTTGCTAGACTGTGAGGTCAGGATCCATCTCATTACACTGGGGAATATTCAGTTTGCTTCTAACAGCAGAACGGAAACTGGCCTTGAGCCTGATGGTATGTTTCTGCTTTATATTATCTTTGACACGATGGGGTAGGGGTGGTGATGAGAACCGAGAATGTTCATGGTTGTTTAGATCTTTCATTATGTTGTTTGATTTACTGAGGCAGTGGGAAGTGTAGTCAGAGTCCATGGAGGGGATGTTGGTTTCTATGATGTACTCAGCTGTGTCCACAGTTCTCCGCTATTTCATTCAGTTAAAGGAAGAGCAGTAGCCGTATGAAGATGTGAATTATCGGGGTGGGAGACTTTCTGCGGAGCTTTGATAAAGCGTGCAGAGTGGAACAGGACATATACCAAATTTCTTATTGTTTATTCAGGTTTTGTTTTATTGGAATCTGCTATCTAATAGTGTGTGCTATAAAGTCAGTACCTGTGTATTACAGGACGGCCATCAGAAAGTGAATTTCATTCCTTCTCCCATGGGGTTCCATCTGGTCATCTCCTGCCCATCTTGTTCAACCTCCGTCCAGTCTGTATCCCATTGCCGCAATGATATATTTCAGCAATCTTTCTTCGAAACTTTGTCTTCATTGTGAAGTTTTGTTTTGCCCCTTTTCCAGGATTGCGTGTGTGTGTGTGTGTGTGTGTGTGTGTGTGTGTGTGTATGTGTGTGTGTGTGTGTGTGTGTGTGTGTGTGTGTGTGTGTGTGTGTGTGTGTGTGTGTGTGTGTGTGTGTGTCTGTGTGTTTATTTTTTGATAACTAGAAATACCAGAGGTTTAATTCAATACAGCAAGTGGCAGGGAAAAAAAGAAACAGCTACTACACTTTTAATTTCCTCGTTACAAAGTGGCTGCACTGTTAATCCTTGTCATAGTGAAATTCATAGCATTTGGTGTTGAGTTTGTTATTTCCTTTATCGGTTAAATTTGTTGAGCCATTTCCTCCGTTTCCAGGATAACAGTCCGTCAGAGCTGCAGCAAGAGGAGTTGCACATTTTTGTCGCTTTGTTGTCACCGCTTCTCAGGCTAGACACAGTGGCCTCGGGAGCAAATGTAACGGAATGATATTGGGAGGAAAGGGTGCTGTGAACAGTGACTGTATGGAATGTATTACACCAGGCTCAGAATGAACAGAACTAACAAATTGGTTGGAGTGGGTAGCATTTACATTTTAACGTGTTTCTGATATTTTGTAATCATTTACCATCTGTACATTAAAATGAAGAGAGTGAATAAAACTGCAGTTGCAGGAAATTTAAAGTAAGAAGACAAAAATACTAGAAAAGCCGAGCAGATCGATAGCATCTTGAACAGTCCCTGTTTAGATATTTGATCTTCCACCGTTTCTCCTTTCACAGATGTAACCTGATAAACTGAGTACCCAGCAGTTTACAATTTGTTCCTGCTACACTGAACAGAAACGTGGCAGACAGCTGTGCGGGGCAAGATCCCATACGGCAATGACATTATGAACAAATCTGCTCAGTTTAGTTGCTGGATATATGCTGAAGTGTATCCTCTCACGATCTACAGACCGGGGAACCAGCCTGAGACCTGGCCCCGGCAAAGGGTCATTAAGTTCCAGTTCCACCTTCGTCTGTGAATCAGAAATGTCTGGCACACCACAGCAAATCGCCGGCATCAGAGCGTCTGATTATGGATGATAATATTGGGCTGGTGACTCTGAAGATATGGAACTGGCAGTATGCGGGATTTAGTACAAGTTGGTAATTTCACAGCTGGATTGGAATTTCCTCAGTGTGCAGTGAAGCTGAAGTCTCGGGCGGTTAGACATTGGTTGTGGGAAAATTGTCGTCTGCACCACATAAAAGGATATCATATCTGACAAGTATTCTGGAGATTATTGAAGAGCTAACTGTGAGGATAGATGAAATAGGGCAGTGATGTTGTTCATCTGAACTGTCGGGAAGTTTGTTATAAGAACCTGCATGGCAGCTGATATGGAAGGTTAGGTCACATGGTAATCACGGGGAGCTAGCGAGGTGCATTCACTCCAGCTTCAATTACAGGATGCAGAGGGTCATGACTGAAGATGGTTTTAGCGAATGGAGGCCAGTGACGAGTGGGATGTGCGGGTCAGTGTCGAGAACTCTGTAATCCATTAATCATGTCATTGGTTTGTATATGAATGTACATGGCACGGTTAGAAAGTCTGATAATAAATTTGGGTGTCTGGTTGATAGTGCAACAGGTTTCAATGAATTTCAAAGACATCTTGGTTAGTTATGAAAATGGTCTGAAAAATGGTGAATGGTTTTCAACTTGAACAAATGAGAGATGGTGCATTTGGAGAGTCAGGCCACGGTGGCACTGGTTTAGTGAATAGCAGGGCACTGAGTGTTGTGGAAAAGATTGAGAAACGCAAAAAAGTCATTATTACGCAACACAGAATACAATGCAGATGGAGAACATTTACATAACTCCAATACAAGGGATCAGCTTTGATACAGGTTTTTCCACCTGAAATGTTAACATACTATCTGTCTTGTTGAGTAATTCCAGCAGTTTCGTTTTATTTTTGTTAAAGGAGTTTTGCCAACTTGCTGATTTGTATGTATGGCGAGTTTAAAAAAGTGCAAAGTAATAGCAAGGTAAATGTTCAAATGTTCAAAGAAATCTTGACCGGGGTTTAGGTGATAATAATGATCTTAAAATCCTGCTGGAGAAAGTGTAGTGGTTCTGGACAAAATGTTACGATGCCACGGTTGAGAGTGCATTGTTCAGAATGCAGAGTGTTTCTGCACAGACTCAAACTTTATTTTTGCCATAGGTGTCAATGCCAGGCGGTAGTAAAGTGAAAGGAGACGGTGAGAATCAGGTGTGATTGAGAAATCTGTATATTCAGTGACGAGAGGAATAAATATCCAATTGGTCAAAAGAAATGTTTCAACGAACACTGCTGTAACTGTTGTCCATTACTGACCATAACACCACCAGTGGTAGGAGGACCAAATCACTGGGCACTGTCTGCTCAACCTGGCTTGCCATTCCATTGACACATCGCTCCCGGTCCAGGACATAAGATTGGTTCCTAAAAGGCAATTTCCTGCAATACAGCGAATAGATACCCTGGAGAATCCTGGCACAGTGTACAATCCATGGAGAGAGTGGAAATGGACATTGTTTGTCTGTGAGTGGATGGGCGCAGGTGGATCCAACCACGTCATGTCTTCAGTGGACAGGACGAAGGTGTTTGGTAGTGTTTGCCTACGTTTTAAAAAACCAAACAGTGTTCTCCTTTACGCCCCAATTAATGTTTGACCATCCTGTTTTGTGTTTTTCTTTTGTTACAGAGCAGCAAAAGCTGATCACACCTGTCCTCAAAATGGCTAAAGAAGCAGACAGGGGAAGCGCTCCAGTGACATCAGCATCGGGTAAGGACACGTGTATGTTGGCGAAATATTTTAAATTATAAATATTGCCTAGACTTTGTGTCTAGGTTTAATTCAATATCAGCAATTCACGAAATATTTGTGAGAGGACTGAGCCGAGGGATGAGAGAGAGAGTTGACATCTCTGGGGGAAACACAGTCACACGTGGAAGGAGGACAGTTACCGTCTGCTCCTGCTCCTCTAACAGATTGTGATGCACATTAAAATAGCGAGTTACTCCAGAAGACAAGACATTCTGCAGATGCTGAAAGTTTTGCGCAACAAAAAGAGACACAAAATACTGGCAGAACCCAGCAGGTCAGGCTACATTGATTTATAGGAATAAACAATTGATGTTTCGGATCAGGATCACAAGGAATAGAAAATACTGTGGCAAAAGCTGGAATTTCCGTCCCCTCATTTTCAGTCCGATATAGGGCCTTGGCCCAAAATGTTGATTGTTTATTCTCCTCCGTAGATGCTGCCTGACACGCTGAGCACCTCCAGCATTTTGTGAGAAATCCCAGAGATTTGCTGTGGAAGGGGTTGACCAGGCAGGCTGACAGTAACCCAGAGCAAAGCGGTGGTGATGGGCAGTACCAGGAGAGTGATGGTGATGAGTTACTATATTCTCAGCAATAAGCAGAGTCCTTTCGAAACAGAGAAGTATATTCACAGGGACATGAAAGGGCCGCCTTTCTCATATGGTTCTATACCCTCTCCTAGACCCCGGTGCCGCCTAAGCCCGTATTGCACACCCCACCCGTCCCTATATATATATATATATATATATATTGGACCATGTTTGCTGTTCTTTAGGTTCCAGAGAGAAAGTTGCTACCCAATATGGGGTGAGTAATTTCTTTAATGCTCCTTATTTTCCTTCACAGTTCCGAGCTCAGCGATCACCGAGCTCCTGGCAAACTGGAATTATTCCCAGATGTTGCAGTTGACGGACTTCTACCGGGACAGGCTGGAGCAGGCGATGGAAGGAGGGGTGCATGGAGTGAGCCTGGCGTTAACGGCCGAGAATCAGTTCAGTGGAGAGGAACATCGGGTGAGTGGGAGGGAGAATGGGTTGGAATTTTCACACATCACCGGACTGATGGGCGTCGGAACTCTGACTCATCGGATAATAAAACATAAATAAAATCACAAATAAATGTATATAATTCTTAAAACTGTGAATCAGAAGTAATGACTGAAAGAGTAGTAAATACCCCCACAGAGCGACAGGAGGAGGTAATAATTGTATGAGGTTGCAGTAAAGGAGTTTAAATGAAATATATTAGAAACTTTTATTTCGGGAAGACTGTGCAGTGTGACTGCAGGATTCACTGAGAACCGGGGCGTTATTACTGGATGCCACAGGAGCTCGAGTATGTTCTGTTCCGGGTGGAGATGATTGTGTTACAATCTGTAACTGCAAACAGTGGGGATCGGGGAATACTGCCATGTTGTAATGTGTAATCACTGAATAAACCTCCACTGGAAAAGGCAAAGGAAAGGCATCAGGTGTCAGCCGGTAATCCGCTGTCATGTTGGACACTGGCGGACTGAGGGGATGAATCATATCATCTTTTCTGCAACTTCTCTGTGACTGTTCACGCTGATACAAAAACACTCCTGACTTCTTTCTTCATCTGTGATGGTTATTTTCTGATTCTGTTTTACACGGTCAGATCGGGAGAGAAATTATTTATGCTTTTGTAGCCGTGGCCAAGAAGCGGTCACAGACCAGCCAGGATCTCATTGACTGGTGGACCAGGTTCACGGTGACTGTCCCTCCGTGTGCTCTGCACTCAGAATGTACAGTCCATGTCCAGACAGGATCAGCACCCGTCCGGGTGACTGCTCAGTGTGATCCCGTTACAGAGCACATCATTTACTTCTCATTCTCTGAGTGAATCTGTCAGTCCCCAATATGTTCACTGTTACTCTTCACAGAAAATCTCTGATCTCGCTGGTAAGGGAGAGCGGGCGGACAATTCTAAACTCCTACTGAGCCTGGTGATGGAGAAAGGCTCCCGCGCCCGGAGGGTGATGTGGGAAACCTTTGTGAAAATGCGGATTGGTGTCCCAAAGTTGGACAAAATACTGAAGGAAATACAGATGTATGGTGAGATAATATCAGATATTAATTTAAATTTGGATTGCAACACAGCACACTTTAACATTTTACAAAAATGATTTCCTCAATTTGTTTAAATTCAAACAGGTTGTGATTCTTCCCACCAACCATTTCCCGCTAAATTTTTACAAAAGGTTCTCAGTGAGCTGAAAGGTAAGTGAACGTGCATTGAATATTGAAGAGTATAACACAGGAATAAGCAAATAATTATGTGCCGAAATAGCTATGAAATAAATCAAACAGACCCAAACTCTAATCTCCCCTTCCTGCAGCATGTCCATCTGCCTCCATCTTCCTTACATCCATGTGACTGTCCAAACGTCTCTTAGAAGACTCTAAAAATTTGTCTCCACCACCTTACCAGGCAGTGCATTCCAGGGATCAACGACTGTGACTCAAAAAAAAAGAATCTACCCCTTAATTGAATCTCCTCTCTCCTTCATTGCAAGCCCTCGAGTAATATACATTTTAAACCCAAGAGACTGATTCTCTCTGTCCACTCTATTTCTGCCTCTCATAATGTTGTTAACCTGTGTAAGAGTTCCCCTCGGTCTCCGGTGACCAGAGAAAACAAACTAATTTTAACCAGCCTCTCATGATAGCGCATGACCTTTGAACCATGCAACATCTTGGTAAACCTCTTCTACTCCCTCTCCAAAGCCTCAACATCGCTCTGGTGTCATGGTCCGATTCGAAGTCCGCATTCCGGTTCACGGTCAGGTCCGCGTAGCCCAGACTCTGGGTCCTCCTATTGCCCCTTGTTTCGGTTGGACTCAAGCATTTGCACCTGATGCTCATCGTGTTGGCTGGGAATATAATTGGCCCTGGGATTGAGTGTGGTTGGGGGTTCGTCTTGTCAGTCTTGTCAGTCTCCGCTTGGCGCAACCCACTGGTTGAAGGCTTGTACATTCTGTGAGTTATGGATTTGGGGGTTCCGTAGTCCGCCGGGGTTACCGGCCACCTCGAGTCATGGAGCCACCCCAGACCGAGCTCTTTTCCTGTCCCTCCCCTCCGTCGTGTAAGCAAGGCCGATTGCCGTTATCCTGCGGTTGGTTCTGTACTTTCCTGTACTTTTCCTCCGTCGGGTAAGCCAGACCAGTTGCAGTTACCCTGCGGTAGGTTCTGTCCTTTCCTGTTCCTTGCCACCGTTGGATTATATTACGCGTCCTGCTCAGGAGTGTCGCGTCGTGCCCAACGGTCCAGCGATCCGGCCAGGAGGTGAGCTCCAAGTACCCTAGCCTCGTCACCCCTTCACCTAGTCCCCAAGAGCCCAAAACCTCGGCTAGCCTCCAGCCCGAGCTACAAGAGCCCAAGACTCTAGCCTCGAGATACCCAAGCCTCCAAGATCTCCACGTCTTCAAGAAATACAGGAACCCAAGTTTCCAAGTCTCCAAAAACTCTTCAACCCCTAGAACCCAAGCCTTGTCATGACTTCACCTGGTTTGGCGGTTCGAGCCCGAGTCAAGGCCCAGGTCATGGGTTCGTGTCCAGTCTTGAGCTCGGAGTCCACCCCAGGCTCATAGTTTCCAGTCCCTCGTCCCAGTCCTGTTACTCCAGCCCTGTCTGCGACCTTTCCCGTTAGTTTTAGTTACTTTAGTTTTAGTTTTAGTTACTTTAGTTTTGCCCCGCCCTGTTCCTAGTGCTTCAGTGTCTGCGTCTTGCATTTGGGTCCAGTTTCAACGCTCCCCGTATGACATCTGGTAGTGCAGCGATCGGAACGGTATGCAATGACCCAGATGAGGCTGAAGCAGAGCTCATAAAATTGAAGCTTGGCCTATGTGTCCACCAATGGTTGTAATTTGCGTCGGGCGGTTCAGTTGTTGAGCCACGTGGGTCTGGCAATGTAAACATTGGCACTGTGACAGAGAACACAGTGAGACACAGAGAGACATGTTTGCGAGAGGGAGAGTTTTCAAATGATATTTTGTGGAAAGAGGCAGAGAGCTGGCGAGTTTGAGGAAAGTGGTCACACCGCTCTGGGGCCTGCAACTACAGATCCCCACCGGAGTCTGAGTGGAGAAGGGGCGATCTGGAGAATGGAAAAAAAAACTTATATTTCTTCAAAGCAAATAGTGAAAACCTTCCCTTGCCAGCCACTGCCCCTCCTGAACAGACTCATCCTGAACCATTTTCCAAACTCCCCCAGTTCCCGCAGATCATCTTTTCTCAGAGTTGGGCGTCCACTGAAGTTCCAGTCACAGAATAGTAATAATAGCGTCACTTTAATTAGAAAAGCAGGTGACATCCCAACTGGTCTGTTCAACCACAAAGCAGCAGATGAACCCCGCTGTGTTCACATCTGCACTCCCTAGTGCAAACACTGCTACAGTGTTAAAGAGGGTGAGACTGGGGGAACATATTCCTCAGCTCAGTCCACAGAAGCTGATATTCCTGTCTGCCGCTGTTGTGTGATGGACACTGTGGAAGAGTGAGGGATGAGAATTAGGACAGGGAAACCAAGGGTTGTAGGATCGCGGCAAGGAAGGTGCAGAGGACTGAAAATATCTATAAGTAATATTGCAATTAGTTAAACTGTGACCCTCTGTATGGGAAGCTCACTACATCCATAAGCCCATCATGTCTGTGAAAACGGAGGCCGGGGCAGTGCATGGTCTCAAGAGATTGTAAGGCTCCGTCATCTCAGACTGAGTTGGATCACTCAACTGCACATTTAACACTGGAGAGAGTGTAGGATAGACAAATATCACAAAACTTACTAATATTGCATCAGCCCATGTTTTATCTGATTATTCGAAGTTCTTAACAGAAATATACGGAATCTCAGCCAGAGCCCTGGCTCAGTCTCTCTCATTTAAAATAACAAATCCCAAAGCTGATAATTTAAATATGGGACCAGAGATGGACCAATCAGGAAGGTTACAAAATACACGCGTCTCTGTCACCTCTGTTTATGCTGTTCCAGTCCACATGCGGTCAATGAAACCCCTCAGTTTCCCAGCACCATGGAATTGTTAAATCGCTACAAGCTTGTTCGTCACTATTCCTCATGTTGTTCGACGAGGAAGCAGACATGACAGTGAAATTCCCACACCCATTTTTGAAGGTGTAACAGGTACTCTTCCTGACTATTGAAGAACATCATTTCTACCACTGTCACATTCTCTAAAGTAAATAAGTCAACAATCAATATTTTTCCTACGCTCGCTATCACAACCGAACAGATTAAATGGAAACCCCACACATAGCTGACAAGGTCCCGACACACTGTGAGACTCCACATACCTCTGACAGGATCCTGACATATTCTGAGATCCCACATACCCCTCACAGGGTCCAGACACATTGTGAGAACCCACACACCCCGACAGGGTCCAGTCACACTGGAAGACCCCATGTTAGGGTCCTAACACACTACCTGTGAGACCCTACACACTCCTGCTGGGTTCATGAAACACTGTCTGGCCCCACACTACCTGACAGGGTCCTGACACACTGTGAGATCTCACAGAAACATGACAGTGTCATCACACTCTTTAAGACCCTATACAATCCTGATAGGGTCCTGACACGCTGTGAGGCACAGTCCTGAGCCTGTGAGACCCCACACACCCCTAACAGGACCCTGACAGACTGTGAGACCCCAAACACTCATGACAGGACCCTGACAGACAGTGAATCCTCACGCACCCCTGACAGACTGTGAGACCCCACACACCCCTGACAGGACCCTGGCAGACTGTGAATCCGCACACACACCTGACAGTGTCCTGACACACTGAGACCAACACACCCCTGACAAGGTCCTGACACATTGTGATATTCCACACGTACTGACAGGGTCCTGAAACACTGTGAGACCCCACACTCACATGGTACGGTACTGAGCCTGTGAGACCCCACAAACCCCTGACTAAGTCCTGATACACTGTGAGATCAGATCATGATATCAGTGTTATGATAATTGTAAGAGATTTTATCAATAGAGTGTTTTGGGAAAATCAGGTCGGCACTGGATCTCAAGGGAGATAACTTGTAGAATGTCTCCGAGATGGCTTTTTAGAACAGCTTGTTGTTGAGCTCACTCGGGGATCGGAAATACTAGATTGGGTATTCTGTAATGAATCAGAGGTTATCAGAGAGGTGGAAATAAAGGAACCTTTACGAGGCAGTGATCATAACATGTTTGAGTTCACTGTGAAATGTGACATCGGTCGTTGGGAAGTTGTTGGAGTCGATTGTCAAGGACGAGGTTACGGAGTACCTGGAGGCATATGACAAGACAGGCTGAACTCAGCATGGTTTCCTTAAAAGAAAATCCTGCCTGAAAAACCTAGTGCAAATTTTTGAGGAAATCACAAGTAGGCTAGACAAGGGAGATGCAGTGGATGTTCTGTATTTGGGTTTTCAGAAGGCCATTGACAAGGTGCCGCAAATGAGGCTGCTAAACAAGATAAGAGCCCATGGAATTACGGGAACGTTACATACGTGGATAGAGAGTTGTTTGATTGGCAGGAAACTGAGAGTGGGAATAAAGGGATCCCATTCTGGTTACCAGTGATGTTCAACAGGGGTCCGTGTTGGGGCCGCTTCTTTTTACGTTGTATATCAACAATTTGGATTATGTAATAGATGGCTTTTTGGCTAAGTTTGCTGATGATACAAAGATAGGTGGAGGGTCCGGTAGTGCTGAGGAAACAGAGAGTCTGCAGAGAGGCTTGGATAGATTGGGGGAATGGGTAAAGAAGTGGCAAATGAATTACAATGTTGGAAAGCGTACAGTTATGCACTTTGGTAGAAATAAACGGGCAGACTACTATTTAAATGGGGAGAGAATTCAAAGTTCTAAGATGGAACGGGACTTGGGAGTCCTCATGCAGGATACCCTTAAGGTTAACCTCCAGGTTGAGTCGGTGGTGAAAAAGGCGAATGCAACGTTGGCATTCATTTCTAGAGGAATAGGGTATAGGAGCAGGGGTGTGATGTTGAGGCTCTATAAGGCACTGGTAAGACGTCACTTGGAACACTGTGTGCAGTTTTGGGCTCCTCATTTAAGAAAGGATGTGCTGACGTTGGAGAGGGTTCAGAAAGATTCACTGGAATGATTCCGGGAATGAGCGGGTTAACCTATGAGGAACGTTTGACCGCTCTTGGACTGTACTCCTTGGAGTTTAGAAGAATGAGTGGGGACCACTTAGAATCATTTCGAATGTCGAAAGGCATGGACAAAGTGGATGTGGCAAAGTTGTTTCCCATGGTGGGGGAGTCTAGTACGAGAAGACATGACTTGAGGATTGCAGGGCGCCGATTCAGAACGGAGATGCGAAATAAAATTAGCCAGAGGGTGGTGAATCTGTGGAATCTGTTGCCACGGGCGGCAGTGGAGGTCAGGTCATTGGGTGTGTTTAAGGGAGAGATTGATATGTGTCTGAGTAGTCAGGGCATCAAAGGTTAAGGTGAGAAGGTGGGGGAATGGGACTAAATGGGAGATTGGATCAGTTCATGATGAAATGGCGGAGCAGACTTGATGGGTCGAATGGCCGAGTTCTGCTTCTTTGTCTTATAGTTTATGGTCTATGGTCTAAAACCCTTAGGAGGTAGCAGGGGACTGCATAAAAGAAAATGAAACGCAGTATAATGTAGCAAAATTGAATGGGAAGTTAGTTGACTGGGAAGCTTTTAAAATCTAATAAAAGACAACAAAAAAAAACACACACAGAATGCAGGCGGCATAAAGAAGAGATGAAGGCAAAATAATTGAAATTACCGGCTAACACATAGAAAATGCTGGAGAAACTCAGCAGACAAGGCAGCACCTATGGAGAAAGTACAGTCAACGTTTCGGGTCGAGAGCATTCGGTGGGACTGGAGAACAAATGCTGAGAAGTAAGTTTCAAAGGTGAAGGGCGGAGGAGGGAGGGGATGGAGAAACGCCCGGCGATAGGTGAAACTTGCATGGGGAGGGATGAGCAAAGAGCTAGGAGGTTGATTAGTGTAAGAGACAGAAGGCCATGGAAGAAAGGAAAAAAAAAGCGGGTGGAAGGGGCACCAGAGGGACCCATAGTTGATCTCGGTGTGGCAGCGTATATAGGTAAAACCGGACGTAGATTGGATAGATTGCGCAGGCACGTAACGTAGAGCGCCAAAGGTTTAAAAAGGAGAGGGAGATTTCAACGGTCATTTAAATCGAAGCAAGAAGCGGAGAGGGAAGAGTTAAAAGAAACTTCGAGAGAAACTTTATTTTAACTGATCAGACCAAAGAGGTTAGACTGCGCCGGCGCCTGACGTAGCGCGCCAAAGGTTTAAAAGAAAGACTGCCATCTACAACGGCCATCGTCGTAGCGTACATCGTCGGAGTGGACTAAAGCAGAGTGGAACGGCTTTGGCTCATTCAGGTATCCGCGAGAAACAGACAGAGGCGAGGTTGAACGGGGCACGACTGCGCAATCGCGTGAATGTCGGCCTCTGAGACCAGCAGGGGAATTTAAAAAGCGAGCAGAGGCTGAGTACGAGCTTCACTCCAGGTGAGGTAAGGCCGGATAAGCTATTTAAATAATTTAATTAGTTTAAGAGTAGGTGTAGAGCAGTTGAGTGCTCCGTTTGCAGTATGTGGGAAGTCAGGGCGAACACTGTTGTCCCTGATGACTAGACCAGCAAAAGGTGCGTCCAGCTGCAGTTCCTGACAAACCGTGTTAGCGAACTGGAGCAGGACCTGGATGAACTTCGGATCATTCGGGAGGCAGAGGCAGAAATAGACAGGAGTTTCAGAGAGATAGTTACCCCTAGGAGTCAGGAGACAGTTAGCTGGGTGACTGTCAGGAGAGGGAAGGGGAATAGACAGGAAGAGCAAAGCATCCCTGTGGCCATTCGCATCAACAATAAGTATACCGTTTTGGATACTGTTGGTAGGGATGACCTACCAGGGACAAGTTGCAGTGGTTGCGACTCTGGCACCGAGACTGGACCCTCAGCTCAGAAGGGAAGGAGGGAAAAGAGGAGAGCAGTAGTGATAGGGGATTCGATAGTTAGGCGGACAGATAGGAGATTCTGTGGAAGAGATAAAGAATCCCGGATGGTCTGTTGCCTCCCTGGTGCCAGGGTCCACGAAATCTCTGATCGAGTTCCCAGTATTCTCAAGAGGGAGGGTGAGCAACCGGATGTCGTGGTCCATGTAGGGACCAACGACGTAGGTAGGAAGAGTGAGGAGGTCCTGAAAGATGAGTTTAGGGAGCTGGGTGCCAAGTTAAAGGACAGGACCTCCAGGATCGCAATCTCAGGATTGCTACCAGTGCCACGTGCAGCTGGGTTTAGAAATAGTAGGATAGCGCAGGTCAACACGTGGATGAACACATGGAGCAGGAGGGAAGGCTTCAGATTTATAGACAATTGAGCAGTTTTCCGGGGAACGTGGGACCTGTTCAGGCGGGACGGTTTACATCTGAGCTGGAGATGGACAATTATTCTTGCAGGAAGGTTTGCTAAAGAGGCTCCTCTGGATTTCAACTAGATACGATGGAGGAGGGGAAGCAGAGTGTTTCAACCGACGTTAGAAGACAGTAAAGTTCTTTGTACTGTTAGAGATAAACAGAGTAGAAGAGGTGGAGTATTTCTTAAATGCATTTACTTTGATGCTAGTAGCATTGTAAGGATGGTGGATGAGCTTAGAGCATGGATTGATAACTGGAAATATGATGTAGCTATTAATGAAACATGGTTGCAGGAGGGTGGTGATTGGCAACTAAATATTCCTGGATTTCGTTGCTTCAGGTGTGATACAATCGGAGGGCAAGAGGGGGAGGTGTTGCATTGCTTGTCAGAGGAAAATATTACAGCAGTGCTCTGGCAGGATAGATTGGATGGCTCGTCTAGGGAGGCTATTTGGGTGGAATTGGGGAATGGGAAATGAGTCGTAACACCTATACGGGTGCTTTATAGACCACCTAATGGGGTGCGAGAATTAGAGGAGCAAATTTGCAAGTCAATAGCAGATAACTGTAATAAGCGCGAAGTTGCGATGTGGGAGATTTTAATTTTCCACACATAGACTGGGTGGTCCATACTGTAACAGGGATGGATGGTTTGGAGTTTGTAAAATGTGCACAGGATAATTCTCTGCAGCAATACATACAGGTAACGACTAGAGAAGGGGCAGTGTTGGATCTTCTGTTAGGGAATGAAATAGGTCAGGTGACGGAGGTAGGATTTGGGGAACACTTCGGGTCCAGTGATCACAAAGCCATTATTTTCAATATAATTATGGAGGATAGGACTGGACCCAGGGTTGAGATTTTTGATTGGAGAAAGGCTACCTTTGAGGAGATGCGTAAGGATTTAAAAGGAGTGGATTAGGACACTTTGTTTTATGGGAAGGATGTAATAAAGAAATAGAGGTTATTTGAATGTGAAATTTTGAGAGTACAGAATCTTTATGTCCCTTTTAGATTGAAAGGAATGGTTAAAAGTTTGGGAGAGCCATGGTTTTCAAGGGATATTGCAAACTTGGTTAGGAAAAAGTGAGATCTACAATAAATTTCGGCAACATGGAATACATGAGGCGCTCGAGGAATATAATGAATGTAAGAATAATCTTAAGAAATAAATTAGAAAAGCTAAAAGAAGATGTTTCTTTGGCAAAGTAAGGTGAAAACAAATCCGAAGTCTTTCTACAGTTATATTAATAGCAAAAGGATAGTGAGGGATAAAATTGGTCCCTCACTAGAATCAGAGTGGACCTTAGAATCAGATTCCCTTAGAGAATCAGAGTGGACAGCTATGGGTGGAGCTGAAAGAGATGGGGCAGATTTTGAACATTTTATTCTCTTCGGTATTCACTAAGGAGAAGGATATTGAATTGTATAAGGTAATGAAAACAAGTCCGGTAGTTATGGAAACTATGACGATTAAAGAGAAGGAAGTACTGGCGCTTTTAAGGAATATAAAAGTGGATAAATATCGGGATCCTGACAGGATGTTCCCCAGAACGTCAGAGAATTCGACCGTGTAGGTAGGATTTAAGCCTACCTGGTCAATACCTGTGGAGGAGGGGGAACTGCGCAGGCGCGAGTGACGTCAGCGTCGAGCGCGCACTTTAAAAGGCAGGACTTCTTGTCAGAGCGGGCAGCGGAGTCCGTGGAAGCAGAGTCCTGGGCTTTGTCTAAGTGGGCTTCGGCGTAAGGGGACTTCGGTAAGCTTGTGTGATTGCTCGCTGAGGGGAAGAAGGTAAGGTCGCCAGGTGCTTTTTAGACTTATTCTATTAATTCAGTTCAGGTATGGGGGAGACAGTCAGAGCAGTGGTGTGCTCCGTATGCAATATGTGGGAGGTCAGGGTCAACACAGTTGTCCCTGATGACCACACCTGCAAAAGGTGCGTCCAGCTGCAGCTCCTATCAGCCCGAGGTAGGGAGTTGGAGCAGGAGCTGGATGAACTACGGATAATTCGGGAGGCAGAGGCAGAGATAGATAGGAGTTATCAGGAGGTAGTCACACCAAAAAACCAAGAAGTAGGCAGATGGGTGACGGTCCAGAGAGGCAGGGGGAGCAGGCAGAGAGAACAGAGCACCCCTGCGGCCATTCCCATTAACAATAAGTATACCGTACTGGATACGGTTGATGGGGATGAACTACCAGGAATGAGTTGTAGTGGTCCTGCCTCTGGCACAGAGGTTGAACCCTCAACTAGAAAGGGGAGGACGGAAGAGAAGAGAGCGATAGTTTTAGGGGACTCCATTGTTAGGGGGGCAGATAGGAGATTTTGTGGGGCAGATCGGGAGTCTCGGATGGTATGTTGCCTCCCTGGTGCCAGGGTCCAGGACATCTCAGATCGGGTGCAGGCTATTCTTGAGAATGAGGACATGAACCCAGATGTAGTGGTCCATGTAGGGACCAATGATGCAGGTAAGGTGAGTGAGGGGATCCTGCTTAGAGAGTTCAGGGAGTTAGGAGTGAAGCTGAAAGGCAGGACCTCCAGGGTGACAATCTCGGGACTGCTACCTGTGCCACGTGCGAGTGAGGCGAAGAATAGAATGATTATGCACATTAATCCGAGCCTGAGAGCATGGTGCAGGAAGGAAGGGTTCAGGTTTTTGGATAATTGGTCTTTGTTCCAGGGACATTGGGATCTGTTTCGAAGGGATGGTCTACATCTGAACCGGAGGGGTACTAACATTCTTGCAGGAGTATTTGCCAGTGCTGCTCGGGGGGGGGGGGGGTTAAACTAGATGTGCAGGGGGCAGGGATCCAGATCCAGAGGGTTGGGCAGAAGGTGCATGTGGTTAAATGTGTAGAAGGTTTGGGTGATCTTGAGAAGGTCATCAAAACTCAGGGTGCAATTTGCCCGATGGAAGTTCAAGGAGCTGGTACAGTAGACAGTGTTTTAAGCAAAGAGAGGAGGAATGGCCTAAGAATTCTATACTTGAATGCGCGTAGTGTCAGAAATAAGACAGATGAGCTTGAAGCTCAGATGAAAATGGGGAACTACGATATTGTTGGGATAACGGAGACATGGCTGCAAGGGGATCAGGCCTGGGAATTGAGTGTACCAGGGTATACGTGCTATCGTAGAGACAGAAATATGGGAAGAGGGGGTGGGGTGGCCCTGTTGGTGAGGAATGAGATTCAGTCCTTAGCAAGAGGTGACTTGGGAACAGGGGAAGTAGAGTCTGTGTGGATTGAGCTGAGGAACAGTAAGGGTAAAAAGACCCTAATGGGTGTTGTGTACAGGCCCCCAAACAGTAGCGTGGATATTGGGTACAAGTTGATTAGGGAGTTAACATTGGCATGAGCTAAAGGTAATGCAGTCGTTCTGGGAGATTTCAACATGCAGGTGAACTGGGAGAATCAGGTAGGTGCTGGACACCAGGATAGGGAGTTTGTGGAGTGTCTAAGGGATGTATTTTTGGAACAGCTTGTGCTTGAGCCAACCAGGAACGAGGCTATTTTGGACTTGGTGATGTGTAATGGACAGGAATTGATAAGTGATCTTGAAGTAAAGGAGCCATTAGCAAGTAGTGATCATAACATGATAAGTTTTTATCTACAGTTTGAGAGGGATAGGGGCAGATCAGAGGTGTCAGTGTTGCAATTAAATAAAGGAGACTACGGAGCCAAGAGGGAACAGCTGGCCAAATTTAAATGGGCAGATGCCCTGGCAGGAAAAACAGTGGATCAGCAGTGGCAGATATTCTTGGGCATAGTACAAAAGATGCAATTGCAGTTCCTTCCAATGAGAAAGAAGGGTTCAAAGAGTGGGAAGGGGCCACAGTGGTTGACAAAGGAAGTCAGACATTGTGTAGCATTAAAGAAAAAGAAGTATGACAGGGCTAAGATGAGTGGGAATACAGATGATTGGGAAAGTTTTAAGGAACAGCAGATCTTAACTAAAAAGGCAATACGAAGAGAAAAAATCAGGTATGAGCTCAGTCTAGCCAGGAATATAAAAGGGGACAGCAAAAGCTTTTTTAGCTATGTGAAGAGAAAGAAAATAGTTAAGAACAATGTTGGCCCCTTGAAGAATGAATTGCGAGAAATTGTTATGGGAAACAGGGAAATGGCAACAGAATTTAATGCGTACTTTAGATCTGTCTTCACCAGGGAGGACACAAGCAATCTCCCAGATGTATGGATCGGCCAGGGTGACAAGATATCAGAGGAATTGAGACAGATTGACATTAGGACAGAAACTGTGATGAGTAGACTGGTAGGACTGAAGGCTAATAAATCCCCGGGTCCAGATGGTCTGCATCCGAGGGTTCTAAAAGAGGTGGCTCAGGAAATTGCGGATGCATTGGTGATCATTTTTCAATGTTCCTTAGATTCAGGATCAGTTCCTGAAGATTGGAGAGTGGCTAATGTTGTCCCACTTTTCAAGAAGGGAGGGAAGGCGAAAACGGAGAACTATCGCCCTGTTAGCCTAACGTCAGTCGTGGGGAAGATGCTTGAGTCCATTATTAAGGACGAAATAGTGGCACATCTAGATGGCAGAAATAGGATTAGGCCGAGCCAGCATGGATTTACCAAGGGCAAATCATGCTTGACTAATCTGTTGGAGTTTTTTGAGGATGTAACAAGGATGTTAGACGAGGGTAAGCCAGTGGATGTTGTGTACCTAGATTTTCAGAAGGCATTCGATAAGGTGCCACATAGGAGATTGGTGAGTAAAATCAGAGCTCATGGCATTGGAAGCAGGGTTTCAACATGGATAGAAAACTGGTTGGCAGATAGTAAGCAAAGGGTAGCAGTGAATGGGTGTTTCTCGGACTGGCTGGAGGTGACTAGTGGGGTACCACAGGGCTCTGTATTGGGACCACAGCTCTTTACGATTTATGTCATTGATTTAGATGAGGGCATTGAAAGCTATATCAGCAAGGTTGCTGACGATACTAAACTGGGTGGCATTGTGACATGTGAAGAGGACGTTAGGAGAATACAGGGAGACTTGGATATGCTGAGTGAGTGGGCAGATACTTGGCAGATGTCATTCAATGTGAACAAATGTGAAGTTATCCACTTTGGAAGCAGGAACAAGAGGGCAGAGTATTGTCTGAACGGTGTCGAGTTAGGTAAGGGAGAAATGCAAAGAGACCTAGGAGTCCTAGTTCACCAGTCAATGAAGATGAATGAGCAAGTGCAACAGGCAGTAAAGAGGGCAAATGGAATGTTGGCCTTTGTTACAAGGGGAATTGAATACAAGAGCAAGGATGTCCTTCTGCATTTGTACAGGGCCCTGGTGAGACCACACCTGGAATATTGTGTACAGTTTTGGTCTCCAGGTTTAAGGAAGGACATTCTGGCAATTGAGGAAGTGCAGCGTAGATTCACTAGGTTGATTTCTGGGATGGCAGGGCTGTCTTACGCAGAGAGATTGGAGAGATTGGGCTTGTACACGCTGGAATTGAGGAGATTGAGAGGGGATCTGATTGAAACGTTTAAGATAATTAAAGGATTTGATAGGATTGAGGCAGGAAATATGTTCCAGATGTTGGGAGAGTCCAGTACCAGAGGGCATGGATTGAGAATAAGAGGTCAGTTATTCAAAACAGAGTTGAGGAAGAGTTTCTTCTCCCAGAGAGTTGTGCAGGTGTGGAATGTACTGCCTCGGAAGACGGTGGAGGCCAATTCTCTGGATGCTTTCAAAAAGGAGCTGGATAGATACCTGAAGGATAGGGGAATCAAGGGATATGGGGACAAGGCAGGGACAGGGTATTGATAGTGAATGATCAGCCATGATCTCAGAATGGCTGTGCAGACTCGAGGGGCCGAATGGTCTACTTCTGCACCTATTGTCTATTGTCTATAGAACCTTGAGGGAAGTTAGTGTAGAAATAGCAGGGACTCTTAAAGAAATATTTCAGATGTCATTAGAAACGGGGATGGTGCCGGAGGATTGGTTTATTGCTCATGTTATTCCATTCTTTAAAAAGGGATCTAAGAGTAAACCTAGCATTTATATGCCTGTCAGTTTGAAGTCAGTGCTGGATAAATTAATGGAAAGTATTCTTAGAGATGGTACATGTAATTATATGGATAGACAGGGTCTGATTAGGAACAGTCAGCATGGATTTGTGCGTGGAAAGTCATGTTAGACAAATCTTATTGAAGTTTTTGAAGAGGTTACGAGGAAGGTTGTCGAGGGTAAAGCAGTGGATGTTGTCTATATGGACTTCAGTATCCCCTTTGATAAATTTCTGCACGCAAGGTTAGTTAGGAAGGTTCAGTCATGAGGTGTTAATATTGAAGTAGTAAAATGGATTCAACAATGGCTGGATGGGAGATGCCAGAGAGTAGTGGTGGATAACTATTTGTCAGGTTGGAGATCGGTGACTAGAGGTGTGCATCAGGGATCTGTATTGGGTCCAATGTTGTTTGTCATATACATTAATGATCTGGATGATGGGGTGATAAATTGTATTAGTAGGCATGCAGGTAGGTGGCATGGTGAATAATAACGTAGGTTTTCAAATCTTGCAGAGTGATTTAGGCCAGTTCGAAGAGTGGTCTGAACGATGGCAGATGGAGTTTAATGCTGATAAGTGTGAGGTGCTACACTTTGGTAGGAATATTCCAAATACGGCATGCATGGTAAATGGTAGGGCATTGAGGAATACAGCAGAACAGAGTGATCCAGGAATAACCATAGAACCATAGAACACTACGGCACAGTACAGGCCCTTCAGCCCTCCATGCTGTGCCGACCCATATAATCCTTAAGAAAAAGTACTAAACCCAGACTACACCAAAATCCTCCATTTTTCTTTCATCCATGTGCCTGTCCAAGAGGCTTCTAAATACCCCTAATGTTTTCGCCTCTACTACCACCCTTGCTAAATCATTCCAGGCACTCACAACCCTCTGTGTAAAAAAAAAAAAAACGTACCCCGATGTCTCCCCTAAACTTCCCTCCGTTAGTTTTGTACCTATGCCCTCTGGTGTTTGCTACTGATGCCCTGGGAAACAGGTATTGACAATTCACCCTATCTATGCCGCTCATAATCTTGTCGACCTCAATCAAGTCCCCACCCCCACCTCAATCTTCTACGCTCCAAAGAGAATAATGGTAGATTGTAGGGCATTGAAGAATGCAGTAGAACAGAGTGATCTGGGAATAATGGTGCATAGTTCCCTGAAGGTTGAATGTCATGTGGATAGCATGCTGAAGAAAGCTTTCGGTATGCTGGCCATTATAAATCAGATCATTGAGAAATAGAGTTGGGATGTAATGTTAAAATTGTACAAGGCATTGGTAAATCCGAATTTGGAGTTTTGTGTACAGTTTTGGTCACCGAATTAAATGAAAGATGTCAACAACATAGAGAGAGTACAAAGAATATTTACTAGAATGTTACCTGCGTTTCAGCACCTAAGTTACAGGGAAAGGTTGAACAAGTTAGGTCTTTATTCTTTGGAGCTTAGAAGTCAAAGGGGGGACGAGAGGTATTTAAAATAATGAGGGGGATAGATCAAGTTGAGGTGGATAGGCTTTTGTCCATTGAGAGTAGGGGAGATTCAAACAAAAGGACATGAGATGAGAATTAGGGGGAAAAAGTTTAAGTATAACACGAGGGGGAATTTCTTTACTCAGAGAGTGGTAGCTGTGAGGAACGAGCTTCCAGTAGAAGTGATAGAGGCAGGTACGGTATTGTCAGTTAAGGTAAAATTGGATAGGTATATGAACAGGAAAGAACTGGAGGTTTATGGGCTGAGGGTGGGGCAGTGGGACTAAGTGTGAGTAAGCGTTCGGCACGGACTAGAAGGGACGATGTAGCCTGTTTCCGTGCTGTAGTTGTTATATGGTTATATTATATGGTTACAGACGATCTCGGAATGGTCTGTTGTATATCGGTGAGACCTGACGTGTATTGGGAGACCGTTCCACCCAGCATTTACGGTGTGACCACCAGAACAAGAGGGAACTCCCAGTGTCCACCCATTTTATTCCCACTTCCCATTCTCATTCCGATTCGTCAGTTCGGACCTCCTCCAATGTCGGGATAAGGCCACACTCAGGTTGGAGTAACAGCACCTTATTTTCTGTTTGAGTAGCCTCCAATCTGATGGCATGAATACCCTCCTCCCCCTTCACCGTTCCCCATGAGCTCGTACTTCGCTCATGTTATCTCCTTGTCTGTCCATCGCCTCCCTCTGGTGCACCTCCACCAGCCCTACCCACCTTTTTCTTTCTTCCATTGCCTTCTGTGTCTATCAAAAATCAACTTCTTAGCTCTATGCTTCATTCCTTCCCTTCCAAGTTTCAACTATCGTCTGGCATTTCTCTCTACCTCACCCCCACCTTTCAAATTTACTCCTCAGCCTTTTGTCTGCAGTCCTGCCGAACGATCTCGGCTCCAAATCAAAACTGTTCCACACATGCTCTCCGGCCTGCTGTGTTCCTCGAGCATTTTGTGTGTGTTGCTTGGATTTCCAGCATCTGCAGATTTTCTCCTGTTTATAAATGTATAGGCCAGTTAGCCTACCCTGACTGATTAGGAGACTGTTGGAATCTAGAAATTATTTTAAATCACTATGATTGCACGTTGCACATTTAGATGGGGACGTAACATAAAGGTTTTTACTGCTCATGTACGTGAATGCAAGAAATAAAGTCAATTTAATTATTAACGTTCAGGTAACGAGGTATTTGGAGTTTAATGATAAAATAGGCCGAAGCCAGCATTGTGTATATGAAGGGAAATCTTGCGTTATGAATTTGCTAGAGTTCATTGAGTAAATACTAAGCAGGCTTGACAAAGTGGATCTCATTTAGTTGGATTTTCAGAAGGTGTTTGATATGTTGCCATACACGATGCTGCTTTACAAGATAAAAATCCAGTGGCGTTACAGGAATGACACAGTCATGGAAAGAGGAATGGCCTGCGGGAGGAGGCAGGGAGTGGGAATAAAAGGAACCTTTCCTGTTTGGCTGCTGGTAACTAGTTATTTTCCTCAGGGGTCAGAATTGTGACAGCTACTTTTCAGATTTCTTATCAGTGATTTAGATAATGGAATTGATGGATTTATGGTAAGGTTTGTTGATTAATCGAAGATAGGTGGAGGGGTAGGCAGTGCTGAGAAGCAATGCGAATGCAGCAAAACTTAGACAATTTGGAAGAATGGGCCAAATGTGGCAAATGGAAAATAGTGTTGGGAAATGAATCGTAATACATTTTAGCAAAAGGAACAATAGTGTAGACTGTTATCTAAATGGGGAGAATGTATAAACATACGAGTTTAATGTTACATCATGCTGGCACCAACGTTGTGGGCAGAAGGGCCTATTCCTGTGCTGTTCAGTGATCTCTGCAGGTCCTTTGACAGCTGAAGTCCTGAACCACCTGCTACCGAAATTCCTCGGTCTCTTCTCTCTTCTTCAGCACCCGACCTGTTATCGGCATGTTTTTCAAACTTGTATTTAAAGTCATAGTCTAGTAGCATCTCCCCTTTCTCCCCTTTCCACAGACGTTGTCTGACCTGTACTCACATCCACACTCCCGTCCTTCTACAGCTGTGCTTCAGAGGCAGGTCAACACGCTACATAACTGTGGCGGACTGGAAGGCTCTACAACGGGGAGTCAAAACAGCCCAACGCAACATCGGCACACCCAGCCTACCTTCCATCAGGGACGTATGTACAGAAAGGCTCCGGAAGATGGCCAGCAGCATCAGGAAGGATCCCACCTACACTGTCTGTGGGCTGTTTGCCTCTCTCCCATGAGGGAGGAAGGATCCCACCTATCCTGCCTATGGGCTGTTTGCGCCTCTCCCATAAGGAAGGAAGGATCCCACCTATCCTGCCTATGGGCATTTTGCCCCTCTCCGATGAGGGAGGAAGGATCCCACCTATCCTGCCTATGGGCTGTTTGCCCATCTCCTATGAGGGAGGAAGGATCCCACCTATCTTGCCTGTGGGCTGTTTGCCCATCTCCCATGAGGGAGGATGGATCCCACCTATCTTGCCTGTGGGCTGATTGCCCCTCTACCATGAGGGAGGAAGGATCCCACCTGTTCTGCCTCTGGGCAGTTTGCCCCTCTTCCATGAGGGAGGAGGCTACGTAGCATCCAGAGCAGGAACACCAGACTCAAAATCAGTTACTTTCCTCAAGCAGTAAGACTGATCAACACCTCGACTAACAACCCCTACCCACCACCTGCACCGTTTTAAAATTTACAGTCTGAACCACCTGAGGTCATAGAGACTCCTGTATCGTAAGAATTTATATTTATTGTGTTTTCTTTGCGTTCTTTATCTGAGTTTATTTGTGCTACATCAGATCCATAACACCAATTATTTCCTTCTCCTTTACAGTTGTGTAACTTGAATCTGTTGAGTATTTGCAACTCATCCTCTTTAAGAGTCACGAGACAGCTGACCTGCCGTCTCAAACCATTTTCTACAGGAACTCAGTGAGCTGATCAGCGTCTGTGGTGATAAAAGCGGTGAATTGTCTGTGTTTTGCGTCAAAATGCTGACTGTCACAATCTCCTGAACAAGACATTGACATTTTCTCCCCCGAACCACAGTGCACGCGCTGATCCACAAAGCTGCTTCTTTACATTTTGAATCAGAGATGGTGAGAGGGGAGGGGGAGCTGTGATTCCCCGACCTGTACCTTTGACAGATTGCCCACTATCCTTTTCTCCTTCTCCATACGACACATCAGCACTGGGGAATAAAAGTTCTTCCACAGGAACAGTGATAGCTTTGGCAGTAGTGGGACAGTCGGAGTTCAATAAACAGGGAAATATTCACCTTCATAGCACAGTTAATTAATTTTGAAATGTGATTATCTGGTGTTGATTTAGACAGCGCCTAACTGTCCAGTTTGGGGTCTTTTGATCGCATTACTTTACTGTACAAGCATCCATTGATGAATCCAATTAATACAATAGCGTTAGGATAACTCTTGTGTACTTAAATACTGAGTTCTGAGTTGAGGCATCTAACAGTTTGTCCACTGTCTGTTCCCATGGAAGATGTTCAACAGAAACACAAGGAGACTCTACGGGAACAAACTGAAACATTGAGAGTGAACACGATCCTGATGAGGGAGAAGGTGAAGGATTTCCAGCTGGTTGATCGATACGCTGAGCTCACGGTCATTTCTACTGTTCGAGATCGGAGACTGGTGGAACATGAGCTGCTGGCAAGAGGCAGAGACCACGAGGAGTGGGGGAGAAAAACTACGTGGAGAACTGGAAAAAATACGGACAGATCAGTTGTTCCAGAGCAGCTTATCCCGGAGTAAATCCAAATCTGGGAGTTCAGCAGCTGTAGCCGGAGCTGCGGGGATTGGGAAAACAACAATGGTACAAAGGATTGTTTATGACTGGGCCATGGGGAAAATATACCAACGGTTCCAGTTTGTCTTCAGTTTCAAATTCCGCGATTTAAACTCCATTAACTGCAGAATAAACCTGAGGGAACTGATTCTGGATCAATATCCTTACTTTGGGAATATCCTGAGAGAGGTCTGGAAGAACCCAGAGGGTTTGCTGTTTATATTCGATGGTTTGGATGAATTCAAGCACAGAATCGATTTTGTGGACAGTCCTAGAGATACGGAACCCAGGCACCAGTGCCCAGATCCCGAGTGGTGGTGTGAAGTGTCTGACATTGTGTACAGTTTAATCCAGGGCAAGCTCCTCCCAGGGTGTTCAGTGCTGGTGACCACCCGCCCCACTGCGTTACATTTATTGGAAAAGGCTGAGATCAGTGTCTGGGCTGAAATCCTGGGATTTGTTGGTGAGGAACGGAAGGAATATTTCATCAGGCATTTTGAAGATCAGACGGTGGCGGAAGCTGTTTCCAAACACGTGAAGGAGAACGAGATCCTGTACACCATGAGCTACAACCCCTCCTACTGCTGGATCCTTGCTCTGGCACTGGGCCCCTTCTTCACACAAAGAGTCAGGGACCCGCAGCGAGTTCCCAAGTCCATCACCCAACTGTACTCCTACTATATTTACAACATCCTGAAAAACCACGGCCGTGTGATTGACAACCCCCGTGATGTTTTTCTCAGCGTTGGTCAGATGGCCTTCAGAGGAGTGTCCGAGAGGAAGATTGTGTTTTCAGGTGGAGATTTGATCCAGTTCAATCTGCAGCCTTCCCAGTTCCTGTCCGGGTTCCTGATGGAGCTTTTGGAGAGAGAGGATTCTGCCCGGAGCGTGGTGTACACATTCCCACACCTCACTATCCAAGAGTTTGTAGCTGCAGTCGCACATTTCCTGACTCCACATCCCGGGGATATCCTGAAATTCCTCACTGAAGCCAACAACACGACAGATGGGCGATTTGAGGTATTTCTCCGTTTTGTTGCTGGTCTCTCCTCCCCAATGACAGCTCGGGGCCTGGAGGAGTTTCTGGGTCCATTTCCTCATCAAACAGCCTGCCGGGTGATTGACTGGGTGAAGGAGGAGGTTAAACGCCAGAGTAGAAACACATGGAGTGAAGCTGGTAAAAGGAGCCTCCTGAACACATTTTACTACCTGTTTGAGTCTCAGAATCGTGGGCTGGCTCAGGACGCACTGGGATCTGTGGAAACGCTTTCATTCCGTGGAATGACACTGACCCCGATTGACTGCGCGGTCCTGTCTCATGTCATCGGATTCTGTGAAACAATAAAACACCTCGACCTGGTTGGCTGCCACATTCAGTGTGAAGGAATCCAGAGGCTGGGTCCCGGGGTCCACAAGTGCCAGGATTTGAGGTGTTTATTTTAACTCTCACTCTGAACTGTGAAACGGCCCCATTGTCTTTTTTCAATGAAAATGAATTTGGGGAAAACTATAGTAAATGGGATTGTTAGGAATTGTGAGAAATGTCCAGGGGATCGGTCAGTAATTCCCCAAGGACAAGAGGGTTCTGTGGTTCATTGTGAAGGGATTTTGGATACTTTAGATCAGTGAACAACGGTCATTTCTTTAATGGTAGGATATCACAGGAATGGCGGTGACTGCAGCAGGTGGGTCAGAACTTCAAACCCTCTTCCCGGCGAGGGACAAGAGACCGTCAGCAGACGGTCCCAGTGAGAATGAAAGAGATACCGTTTTGAGATTGTCCTCCGCTGCTCGTCTCCATGTGTGACAATCACCATCAGTCCACCTGGGTGACTGTGCTCACTACCAGATAACCAGACCGCTTAGCACCGCCTCTCCCGATTGTGGAACTGATTTCAGAACCACCTCTCCGATGCAATTTCTATTTGAAATCCCTCGTCTTGTTGGATGATTTTTTGTTCCACTGGTAACCTCTTATGGGACCTCTCATCCCCATCCATTTTCCTCTGTGGAACCACTCCTCCTTCCTCCTCTGGGATCTTTCTTCCTCAATAACCTTCCTCCTGCAGGATCTGTCTCCCTATCCCTTTTCTCAGCTGGGTTTACTTCCACGATCTTCCATCGACACTTTCCCATTTACAAATCTTCCTCACAGTGGGACTTTCTACCACACTTCGGCTCTGCCCCTTCCGACCCTCACAGGTCAGAAACACATTTCTAACCATCAGGGAATGAGACAGAATACGTGGAGTTTACATGGTCCCAACGACAGGCTAAATTACTGACAGTCAGCGAATACCCTGGAGCTGGTCAGTGAGGGACATTGACAGTGATGGGAACTCCGATCAGTGATTTACTGAAGGTTTAATGTTTCCTGAAATATCCGTGTGAGAGAAATTCGCTCAGACCCACGGTTTGAGTCACTTTGATCATCAATTTGTCTGTTTGTGTTTAGAATTGAGATGAATGATCTGGGAGATTCAGGAGTGAAACTGTTGTCGGTAGCTTTGAGGAAACCGGAGTGTAAAATACAGAGACTGGGGTAAGTAACAGATTGTTGGAGATTGTGTTTACAGTCACTGGGTGTCTGAGACTGAACATTAATGTGATCACTAATTATGTCACTGATAAACACTGGGGATGTGTACCGTCTCCTGTCTCTCTGTGTCCTTCACCCTCACTCTCTCGCATCTACAGGCTGAAGAAGGTCAGTCTCACAGATTCTGGTGCCGAGGATCTCGCCTCCGCTCTCAGTACAAACACATCACTGACGGGGCTGGACCTGAGTGTTAATGAACTGGGAGATTCAGGAGTGAAACTGGTGTTCGCGGCTCTGAAGAACCCAGGGTGTAAAATACAGAAACTGGAGTAAGTACCAGACTGTGGGAGGTTGTGTTTACAGTCACTGGGTGTCCGACACTGAAGATTAATGTGATCAGTAATTGTGTTACTGATAAACACTGGGGATTTGTACCGTCTCCTGTCTCTCCGTGTCCTTCACTCTCATTCTCTCTCTCACCTCCAGGCTGGACACTGTCGGTCTCACAGATTCTGGTGCCCAGGATCTGGTCTCCGTTTACAGTACAAACCCATCACTGAGGAAGCTGGACCTGAGTGGTAATAAACTGGGAGATTCCGGGGTGAAACTGGTTTCTGCGGCTCTGAGGAACCCGGAGTGTAAACTGCAGAGACTGTGGTAAGTACAGGCTGAGGGAGATTGGGTCTGACACTGACCATTAATGTGATCAGTAATTGTGTTATTGATACTGGGGATTTGTACCGTCTCCTGTCTCTCTGTGTCCTACACCCTCGCTCTCTCTCATCTCCAGGCTGAAGGGTGTCGTTCTCACAGATTCTGCTGCGGAGGATCTCGCCTCCGCTCTCAGTACAAACCCATCATTGACGGGGCTGAACCTGAGTGAAAACTCTCTGACAGACCGATCTATCCCCGCTCTCCGCCGCCTCATACTGACCCTCCCGATTCTGGAGCGGATCTGGTTAGTGTTTGTGTTATTGACCAATATGATAAAATATCAGCGGATCCGCCGGTTTTCTAGTGATATGTGTCTGTGAGTGTTGTTGACACATTAACCCCGGCCCCCTGTCACTGACACTGTTGTGTAATCTGTTTATTTCACCTTTATTCTCCCAACTGTTTCAGGCTGTGGGAGAATCGGTTCACTGAGAGCGGGGAGATGGAATTGAGATCTCTGCAGGGAGTCAGACCGGGACTGACAGTCAACATCTGAATGTGTGAACATCCCCGCCCGCGTGCCGGGGACATTTTGGCCGGTTTCCCGCCATCCCCTTTAACTCCCGCCCTTACCTTTAATGGCCGCGAGCTGGGGATAATTCCCAATGGTTTTAACGGAACAGGCTCCAGTCTCCAGCTCGGTGATATCGAGAAATATGTGACGAATATCGGGAAATCTGTGACATATTTCCGCCTGTTTTCCGGCGTCCCAGCTTCCCCTGGATGTGCGTGTTCGAGGCTCCCCCACGTGACACCCCGGTGAATTACATAAACAGGGAGATCCCGGGGGCCGGGGCTCAGTCTGGGACACCAACGACCCGGGGTGGGATAATCCCGGGAGAGAATCCTTTTGCTCCCTTTGCTGAGGACGGTGCATTCGGCAGTCTGGCCGATATAATGATGTTAAATGGACCAATCCCTTAGCAGTGATCCTGGCTCTGCAGCGATCCCGGACACAGCCCTGAAGTGTGATGTTATAATCATCGGTTCCCCGATACAGAGTGACGGTGAGGAACGGGACTGGTTATTCAACTGGTCACTCGTTGTCGCCGCTCGGTTAATTGTGTGTGACTGTGATTGAGTGGGGAGCACCTGATTTATTCCCGCAAGTCAGCAGCTCACAAAGTATTTAATTTATAATTGTCATGATTAATTCAATAAACCGCTGTAACTTCCTGTCTTGGTGTCGGATTTAATTCTCATTAGAGGGTAAACAGTGACCTGGGATTATTGCTGACCCCCGCACCCGCTGAACTGCAACAGTGGGTCGGAGCTCCTCACACTGACACAGTAGCGTCTCAGCTCCAGGCTGAGTGAGGCCGGTCTGGCAGAGTCTGGGTGCCGAGGATCTCATCTCTACCCTGCCCCCATCCTGGCTAACTGCCCCCCTCAGAAAGTTAAAATCCACTGCAATATCAGACAAGATTTCACTTAGTTCCCATTTGCGAAAGACATTAAGTACGAGGTGAAGTTCCCACCCCATTATCCCATCACACACTCTGCCGGTCAGACACACATTGAAACTCCCTCCAGAACGCCCCATCGCACACTCCTGGGGACAGACACGAAAAAAAAGTCTCTGTAGTTTGAGATATTTATACTGAGTTCTCGAGCTCAAACAGATTACAGGGGAGACTGTAGCACAGAGAACCACACACACACACGCACAGACACACACACACACACACACACACACACACACACACACACACACACACACACACACACACACAGACACACACAATCACACACACACGCGCGCGCCCGCGCGCGCGCGCGAGCGAGAGAGAGAGAGAGAGAGAGAGATGAATCTATGTAGAAGTGGTCACAGAGACGGGAAGGGATGCAGTGTGCACAGACCAGGAGAGGGTTGGATTAGTCACCATTGGGCAGGGGAGTGCAGATGGAAATCATAACCATAGAAATCACATTTGACTTCTTGGGTCGAGAAGTAGCCCAGGATGAAATCGAAGTTGAAGATAATTTTGCAAAGCAGGACTCCACCCCTTACCGCCCTTTTTCACGGTCCGCACTCCTCACAGGGCGCCGTCCCGTCCCGTGCACTCACACGCACCGCGATCCCAATTAAATGCCACTCTTTCCCATTCATTCCCACCATCCGCACTCCCAATGACACCACCCCCTCCCATTCACTCCAACCCATCCGTATTCCCAACGGGACGCACCCCTACTCATTCGCTTGCATCGTTCAAACTTCCAATGGATCCTATCCCTTCCCATTCACTCCCACTGTTTGCCTACCGATGGGGACCCGCCCCTCCCCATTTAACTCCACTGTGTGCACCCATTCAGCCCTATTGTCCAAACTCCCAATGGGACCCTACCCCTTCCCTTTCACTCCCAAAGGGACCCATGCCTTCCCATTCACACCCACCATCCGCGTCCCAAAGGGACTCCTTCCAGTTCATTTCCAAAGGATTTGTGAACCTGGAAATTAGCGGAGAGGCCCGAATTCCGTGTTTGGCTGAACTCGGAGCGTCGTTTACGGAATTTGACACGGACGCCGTTGTGTTTATTGGTTAAAAAAATCCAGTGTGGTGTGGATGTTGACGGCTTTGCAAAGCTGCCGATGCTCATCTCCTGGCGGAGACGGTGGACACGATCGGACTGAAGAGCCTTCGGCACGGCATCCTAGAGATTGGAAGGGGTGCGTGTGAGAGAGGTTTATGGTTTCCGTGTCCCCATGCCGGGATATTCATTGCGCACGGTTCCCGATCTCTGTCTCCACACCGAAAGTTTTACCGCGCACGGAGTCGGGTCTCTGTATCGACACCGGGAATATTACCGCACACGTTTCCTGGTGTCTGTATCCTCCTCTCTCCACGACACTCGGAGTGATGACGCACAGGATCCGGAGATGAGGATGTCGGATCGGTCTGTATTGTTTGAGATATATTTATTATTTGTGATAAACAGTTTGCGCAATCGAGTGGAGGGTTGTCGAGTGTGTCGGTCCTGCGAGGGGCTCCTGATTGAAAATGGTGAATAGGGAGGGAACGACAGAAGGATTTAGAATGGTCACTAGGGAGGGAGTGAAAGGTTGACTGAAAATGGTCTTCGGGGAGAAAGTGATGGGCTGAGTGACAATGGGACCATGGGCAGAATCAAGATGCCCGTGGTCACCTTGTTTCTCAGGGCCGACAAGGAGGGAGTGATACACTGACTGAAAATTATCACGGGGTGGGGTGGAATTATGCGCTGATTAAAAATAGGATTCTGGATTGAAACCAGAATATAAAATTAATACCAGGGAGAGAATGACAAGCCAATATAACATGGTCAATAGGGAGGGAGTGACGCGCGCTTTGAAAATGGTTTCCAGGGAGGAAGGGAGGTATGGACTGACAGAAAATGGACGCCAGGAGGTGACAAATCAGAGGGAGCGGCGGCCTGATCTGAAATAGTCCATGATACCTTTGTTACAATGGCCGACAGGGAGAGAGTGATGGACAAACAACAGAGGGGGAGAGACGGACCGAGTAAAATGGCCGAAATGGAGTCAGTGGCTCATTGAGAAGAGACAGGGGGTTAATGGGTCGATATAAAATGACCTATTGATCTGTCATGAAATAGCCGCTGATTCGCTTAGACTGTCTGACGGGGCAGTTTCGGGTTGTGAAATCTTATTTAAAGTGAGCGCCGGGAAGGGTGGGGATGAGACGACGATTGAAAACTGCCATCACCGTCGTTAATGTTGTTGATTAAAAGGGAGAGATGCATTGACTGAAGGAGACCCCGTTCTGCAGGTTTGAAACGGGACCAAGGAGGAAGCGACGCCTGGTATAAAATGAACGGCATAGAAGGAGTGAAGGGCACGTTGAATTCAATTGATCCCATCCTGTAAATCTCACTTCAGGGAAGCAGGCACCATCAATCTGCGGGAGACTCCCGGAACTCCCGGGAGAGGTGGGATGTCTGCAATAGAGTAGCTCCTTAGCGGCCAGCCAGCTAGATTAAATAGCGTTAGCTGTGCTATTAAACGAATGACACCCGTTAAACTCACCTTAACAGTGATTTAACCCACCATGAGCAATAGAAAAGTCACTGTTGCAAACAGTGCAGAGAGCGACACTGTCGGTATTTTTTACCCCTATTAGGCAGGGGTACACTTTAGTGTAGTTTGGGGTGGTACGTTTTTTTTTGGAACACCCTGCCATGGCTCCCTCTCTCTCTCTCTCTCTCTCTCTCCCCTCCTTTCTCTCTCTCCCTCCCTCTCTCTCTCTCTCTCTCTCTCTCTCTCTCTCTCTCTCTCTCTCTCTCTCTCTCTCTCTCTCTCTCTCACACACACACACACACACACAGAATTTTTCTCTCTCATTCTCTCACCCTCCACATTTTCCCTGTTCCCGCAGTCCCTTTGCTCTGAATCCCAAACCCCACACTCTCCCGCAGGAGGAAGTGCGAGGAGAGAGAAAATGATTATGATAGAAAAAGATTTAGAGGCAGTGAGAAAGAAAAAAAACAGAGGGATAGTCAGACAGGCAGACAAATACGGGAGAGAGACAGAAAAAAAAACAGAAAGTAAACCTGAGGCGGAAAGTGAGACAGTATTCCGAGAGAGGGAGAGAGAGACTGGAATGAGGTAGAGAAGTGTGAGTCAGAGAATCCTTTCCAGAATTGCACTGAGCGATTAGAGGACTTTCCTCCTGCAGGGCATTCTGGGATTACAACGCTTCCATTCTATCGTCCCTCTGAAACAAGCAAGGAGTTTTTCTCGCTGTCCTCTCCCAGCCCGCCTGCTTGATCGCACACCATATTCGCGAACCCCCTTTCCTCAACCGGTCTTCGCAATCTTCACTCGCCCTCCCCGTTTCTGTTGGCTCCTGCGGCAAACACGCAAATTAGTATGATGAAACACTTATACTGAGTCATGTTACAAATGGGACACTCTGGGCAATTTACAGTGTGGGACCGAGCCGAAACCACCCGAGACGAAAAACATGGACATTGGATATCCCGCACGGAGACAGCGGCTCATACGCACCAGATGTCCAATCGATACGCCCTGCGCTACCAAACAGCGCATGAGCACTTGTCACATTGTCATATTCGATCTGATAGAGACGTTCACATCCTTCCCCTGCACTTATTCCCATCTCCACGACACCTTCTCTTCCCTCCGATCTGATCCTCGCCCCCTCTCTCCACAGGGATCACCCTCCCTGCATCCGAACCCTGCGCTGCTCGGACAGCACTCTTTCCCTGCCTATCGTTGGGAGGCGAAGGTTCACCAGGAGGATCAAGGGTGGACATAGCCAGCCTCTTACCCAGTCTAGAGTCGCGGATGGTGCTCACTGCACCCTGGAGTCGGCATGTAATAGATTTCTGGGGGACTCCTGGAGGTACCTTTTCCCTTGGCGAGTATCTGCCCGGCTCGTGATCGCTCATACGCTGAAGCACTCCATCCCCTTACGTTCCCATCGACCTCTCTTCGATAGGGAGACCCGGCGGTGTTTAGCCTCGTTTCCAGGCCCAAAACACCCTAACCTCTTGTGTGGCCTTACGGAGCAGTACAATACAATCTCCACTACACATCTATAGAAGTTAGTTAAAGTTTTAGGTGTCATGCCAAATCTTCGCAAACTACGAAGGATGTAGAGGCATTGGCATGTCTCCTAGGTAACTGCACTTGCATGCTGGGTCCTGGACAGGTCTTCCAAATAATAATGCTGAGGAACTACATCTCTGATCCTCCGATGAGAACTGGCTCATGCATCTCTGCTTTCCTCCTCCTGAATATGTAATCAGCTCCTTGGTCGTCCCCCTTCCCATATGCTGATTTGTTACCACTATGGATATAGAAAGATTTATTAATTTTCTGTTCAACCAACGAAAGATTGGCATGAACCTTCCCGCACAGTCGTGATATTGGTTATCTGCAAGTCATTTGCCATTGATTTCCTTGTGTACGTACTAATGCGCTCAGGCCACTCGGCCCCTCAAACCCGCTACTCCTGATTGAAAACTGATTAAAACTTTGCTTGTCATGTTTGCACTTTCCTCCCACATCCAGCACGCCCAGCACCGCACAGCTCTTCAGACCCGCGTTTATCAAACATCTGGCCCTTGAAAGTAATCGAAAACTTTCTTCCCATTGGCCACTACAAGAAATTATGTACACTTATAATATACCCAGAATATATATATATATATATATATATATATATATATATATATATATATATATATATATATATATATACGTGTATTCATCTGAAATGAGACATTTTGAAATCCTAGCAGGCGTTGGCTATTCCACAAGAATATTCTGAATTGTTGATGTTTTCGTGTCTTGCAAATCGCCCCGCTCACTGGCCCACACGAGCTCTCTCGGGGATATTTGCGAACCACGGCAATACAGAGAATCCTGCAAGAATTCAGTAGGTCAGGCAGCATCCATGCATGGAAGCGAACAGTCGATGATTGAGTCTGACAGCTTTCATGGTGAAGGGCGATGAGGACAGATGATTGAATAGATTTGTCAGGCGCGGGTTGTTGTTCTGTGAGAGTCGTAGCTCAGGGTCTGTGTGTGAGCAGCTGCGTGTCCGAGCACGTTTGTTAGAACAGAGAGCGACTTTACAACTGATGTCGTCTAATCGGTTCCGCAAAACATTTACATTCAGATGTGAACTAAGTCGCTTTAATATTGCATTCAGGCATTTCTGCTGCAGAGACGAACAATTCATCCCCTAACGTAGTTTTTAATACCCTGTGTTAATTTATATTGGACTGCAATTACAACCATATAACCATATAACAATCAGAGCACGGAAACAGGCCAACTCGGCCCTCCTAGTCCGTGCCGAACTCGTAATCTCACCTAGTCCCACCTACCCGCACTCAGCCCATAACCCTCCACTCCTTTCCTATCCATATACCTACCCAATTTTACCTTAAATGACACAACTGAACTGGCCTCTACTACTTCTACAGGAAGATCATTCCACACAGCTATCACTCTCTGAGTAAAGAAATACCCCCTCGTGTGTCCCTTAAACTTTTGCCCCCTAACTCTCAAATCATGTCCTCCCGTTTGAATCTCCCCTACTGTCAATGGAAACAGCCTATTCACGTCAACTCTATCTATCCCTCTCAATAATTTAAATTCCTGGATCAAATCCCCCCTCAACCCTCTACGCTCCAATGAATAGAGACCTAACTTGTTCAACCTTTCTCTGGACCTTAAGTGCGGAAACCCAGGTAACATCCTAATAAATCATCTCTGCACTCTCTAATTTATTGATATCTTTCCTATAATTCGGTGACCAGAACTGTACACAATATTCCAAATTTGGCCTTACCAATGCCTTGTACAATTTTAACATTACATCCTAACTTCTATACTCGAAGCTCTGATTTATAAAGGCCTGCGTTCCAAAAGCCTTCTTAACCACCCTATCTACATGAGACTCCACCTTCAGGCAACTATGCATTGTTATTCCTAGATCTCTCTGTTCCACTGCATTCCTCAGTGCCCTACCATTTACCCTGTATGTTCTATTTGGATTATTCCTGCCAAAATGTAGAACCTCACACTTCTCAGCATTAAACTCCATCTGCCAACGTTCAGCCCATTCTTCTAACCGGCATAAATCTCCCTGCAAGCTTTGAAAACCCACCTCATTATCCACAACTCCTCCTACCTTAGTATCTTCGGCATACTTACTAATCCAATTTACTACCCCATCATCCAGATCATTAGCGTATATTACAGACAACATTGGGCCCAAAACAGATCCCCGAGGCACCCCGCTAGTCACCGGCCTCCATCCCGATAAGCAATTATCCACCACTACTCTCTGGCATCTCCCATCTAGCCACTGTTGAATTCATTTTATTACTCTAGCATTAATACCTAACGACTGAACCCACTTAACTAACCTTCCATGTGGAACTGTGTCAAAGGCCTTGCTGAAGTCCATATAGACTACATCCACTGCCTTACCCTCGTCAACATTCCTCGTAAATTCTTCAAAAGATCAATAAGGTTTGTCAAGCATGACCTTCCACACACAAGTCCATGCTGGCTACTCCTAATCAGATCCTGTCTATCCAGATAATTATAAATACTATCTCTAAGAATACTTTCCATTAATTTACACACCACTGATGTCAAACTGACAGGCCTATCTGCAATTATCTGCAATTTCCCCAACCAAATATTCTTCACGATTCCTTTCAAGTAAATCAGCCCGCTGCATCTCAATAGTAACATTCCTCAATATATAAAACAAACAACATCACCTAGATTGTGGAGCCTGCAAATTTCCCAGTTACAATTGTCATTTACATTTTAAATAATGTAGATGTACGGGTGAGGACGAGGAATAGGATACGTTTTATGGTAAGGGGACAGAGAAGATGAGGGTGAGTGTGGGGGATGAGGGAGGTGAATGTGAGGGAAAGGGAAGGAGTAATTGAGAGCGTGAGTTTGTGGGTGAGGTTTAAGGTGAAGTTTGGAGTTAGGGGAAAGAGAGGGAGAGGGCCACTGGGAGTACAACGGGAAGGTAAGAGTGTCTGTAGTAGAGTGAGGGTGAGGACGAAAGAGAGGGGCAAAGGTGGGATGAGGGGAACGCTGACAGGATGTGTGTGTGGAAGGTTAATGATGCGTTTGAGGGTTATGTTTATGGTGAGAGGGAGAGTGGGGAAAAGAGGTTAAGTGAGGGTGAGATGGTGGGCGAGTGGGTGTGGACTTGTGCGAGTCTGAGGGCAGAGGACTGGTTGAGAATGGGGGTTTAGAGTTCTGTAGAGCGGAATGAAAATTTGGAATATGAGTTGGAGGGTGTGGGGGAGGAGGAGTGAGAGAGCATGGGGTAGAGGTCCATGAGTGGGAGTTTGAGACTGGGTGATCCAGAGTGGTAGAGAAAGGGTGCGGGAGGGCTGGGGAATGATGAGAGAGAGTGGGATAGGGTTGAGATTGAGTGTGATGAAGGGAGAGTGGAGAGTGTGATAGAGATCCTTTATCATGGTCCTCACACTGATATTTCAACACTTTCAATGCTTTGGGTTTGCCTTCCCTGTCACATACCCTAATCCCTCTAATATGTGCATTGTGTTCCCAATTAGCTTGTCAAAACTTATTAGTTAATTCGTCAGCCATTTTTCACCATGTTGGCATTAAAATGTTCCATTTTTTCCCCTGAATTTCATTTCCAGATTGCCTCTTCTGCTTTAATGCATTTTTCCACATCCCAGGTTCCCGTAATGGCCACATTCCAATTCCCAGTCTCTTCTTTAATGAGGCAGATAATTTACGAAAATCATTCTCGTCTCCTTACAAATCTTTAACAATGGGGTATCCGGTCCTGACTTATCAAGGGTCCGACCCATTTTTCTTTAATCTCTTACTGTGTCTCTTTGCACCCACTTCAGGATACTGACCTTCGCGTGGGGGATTTCCCATCTTCACAACCAGTCTAAGGCAGGGTGTCCGAGACAGGAAAATTATCGTAAGCCTACTTCAAAACATATTTATACCAAAGTGAATCCCCTAACTCTTCTTACACCAGGGCAAAACCTCAAGCCCATTCTTCTTATACCATTGTGAATACTGAAGCCTACACTTATTATACCAGGGTGAATCTTCAAACCCATCGTTCTTATCTTAGTACTCGGGTAATCTTAATGGTTCTACAGGAGTCCGTCAGAGGATTTCCGGCCAGACGAAAGGGTCATCAGGGTGGACAACTAATGAGAGGGATCAAGGTAAATCTTACGTTGTGGGCCCATCCATCTCAGGCCATTGCCACCGAGACGATCGCTGACGCTGTCTCACGGGGATGCCTCATTTTAGACTCCTGGCTGGCTCACCAAATTGTTAAACCTTACTTCTAATCATTACCGGTTACTTGATGCAAGAACACACAGGACTACGGAGGATAAAGCAACAGCTTTTTATTTAGTAGCTTGCTGCTAGTGAGAGTTCTGCTTGGGCACACACAGGGGCCCGTACCAGAGGTCACCCTGCAAATCAGAAATACAGCGTTTTTATTCCATTTTTTGTCACGAGCGTAGGAAATAATTTTTCAGGTACCCCCATTATCACACGCATCAGTGGTATTTCGAGGCAAAGACCACTTATTACCATCAAAGGCAGTCAAATTCAGACAAACAGGCCAGGTGCACAATGAGATAATTCCTCATTTTCCTAACTGTAGTTTTGCATATTTGGAAACAAAGTATAACCATGTCCTGCAGGTGCAAAAGCCGGCAGCGCGTAGCCTAACGTCTATTTTTACGTCAACAGAACAAACTAACCTTTTTATCATCTCAAGGATGAATCCTCAGGGCTTGACAAGGTGCCCCCTTGGCCCATGTGGGATCTTGTTAAATGCCTTGCAATCCCCCTGTACACGACATAAACTTCCTTGCCTTCATCAACTTTCCTAACATCATTTTCAATAAACTTGAGAAGATTGGTTGGGCTCACTAGTGAGGCCTTATACGTAGATAGGAGGAATAAAATTTGTTTGAACATGTTGATGGGTCTGTCTTAAAGACCACCCAAGAGTGTATGGGATTTAGAGGAACAAATTAGTAGACGTCAGAGAATAATGCAAGAAACATTATTTGTTATAATTTGATTTTAACCTTCCACATACAGACTGAAACTCTCAGAATGTAGATGTACTCATGTAGTTGACAAATGTCTACAGGAAAGTTTCATTAATCAGTACATCAAAGTCCCAAAGACTCAAGTGTGACACTTAATCTCCCATCAGGGACTGAGACAAGACAGACGTAACCAAAGTTTGTGTAGGGAAACTGTTTGCATCTGGTGATCACAATTCCATCAGATTCAAACGAAGTAGCGACAACGATGGCTCTCCTCCGTGATATTGAGGCCCTGGTATAGAAAAAAAAACGTACAAAAAAGCTGGATAAGCTCAGCAGGTTGGACAGCATCCGTTGAAAGGAGCAGTCAATGTTTCGGTTTGAGACCCTTCATCAGGACTAAAGGAGGAGGGGGCAGGGGCCCTATAAAGAAGGTAGGGTTAGGGTGGAAAACCAATCAGAGGAAAGATTGGATGATGTCTTGAGGAAAGATGTCTTGAACATCGGATTCTCCAACTTCCAGTAATTCCCTCCTTCTCCCTTTCCCCATCCCACCATCACTCTCTCCTCTTGTAGCTACCAATCACCTCTCATGACTCTGCCTTCTACTACCCTTAGATTCCTTCTTCAACTCTCCTGCCTATCCCCTTCCTGATTCCCCTCCCAACCCTTTAATCTTTCCTCTGATTGGTTTTCCACCCTCCCCCCACCTTCTTGATAGGGCCCCTGCCCCCTCTTCCTTTAGTCCTGATGAAGGGTCTCGACTCGAAACATTGACTGCTCCTTTCAACGGATGATGCCCGACCTGCTGAGTTCATCCAGTTTTTTTGTTTGTCTTGATTTGGCCACACCATCTGCAGTGTACTTTGTGTTTAGAAAAAAATAAATGCATAACAGGTGTAGGCAGGTAGGAAAAAATTGAGGTACTTATGGAGTCGAGAAAATGCAAGATAAGATTGAGGAAGGAAACCAGGATGGCTATAGGGTGGCATAAGGTTGTCCTAACAGACAAGGTGAGGGATTATACAGATGTTGTAAAAGCAAAAGGATTTCAGGGGACACAATTGATTGTCTGGATTATCAGAATGCCAATGTACGCATCGAGCCAAAACAGATAGAGGAGTTCTTCAGTGGATTTTTGCTTTTGTGTTCACTCGTGAAAATAATATATATAATTGAGGCCACGGATGTTATACAAATTACGGATGAGTAAGTGTTTTGGGCAAATTGGGCAACTTCGAGTGTATAAATCCCCAGTGACTGAGAAGTGCAGTCCTTGGACCCCGATGTAGGCGGATGCAGAAATTGCAAGGATGTAACCGTTATGTTTAAATTATGCTCAAAGACAGGAGAGCTACCAGAGGATTGGAGGATAGCTAACTGTTTAAAAAAGGATCCAAAATTATAGGCCGGTGCACCTGACATCAGTCGTGTGAAGACATTGGATATCGGAGTATTTAAATAAACAGGAATGATTAGGGACATCCAACATGACTTTCTGTGTTCTAGACAATCTATTGACTTTTTCGAAGAGGTTACAAGGAATGGTACCAGGAAAGTTGATGAAGGCAAGGCTCTAGATATTGTCTACATGGACTTTAGCAAGGCATTTGACAAGGTCCCGCATAGGGTGTTGAACAATAAATTTCATTGTCTTGCCATTCACGTTGAGTTAGTAAATGGGAGTAGACAATTGCAAAGAAGAGGAAGGCAGATAGTGATAGCAGATGGTTGCCTCTCTGACTGGAGACCTGTGACTTGTGGATTTCCACAGGAATCAGCGCTGATATCCGTTGTTGTTTGTAATCTATATCAATGATATTGATGACAATTAGATAATCCGGATCAGCAAATTTGCGGATGACACCAAGGTTCGGGGTGTATTTGACAGCGAGGAAGACTATTGGAGCTTGCAGCGTGATCTGCATCAGGTGTAAAAATGTCCAATAACGACAGATGGAGTTTCATGCAGGCTTGTGAGCTGTCACACTTCAGCAGGATCAACCACGATGGGTCTTACACGGTACTAAGGGGTGCGGTAGGACAAAGGCATCCGGGAATACGGGTCCACCATTCATTGACAGTGGCAGCACACCTAGATAATGTAGTAAAGAAATCTTTGGCACATTGGCCTTCATAAATTAAAGTATTCAGTACAGGAGACTGCATGGAATAAGGCAGTTATGAGGCCTAATTTGGAGGATTTTTGCAGTTTACGTCACCTACCCAAGGTTGACAGAGTACAACGAAAATTTCCAAGGATGTCGCTGCGATTGATGGACCTCAGTTATAGGGAAAGATTGAATATGTTATGACTTTGTTCCTTGGAACGCAGAAGAGTTGGGGGAGATTTGATGGAGATCTACAAAATTATGAGGCGTATACACAGGGTAGATGGGATACTGAGGGTTAGGTCAGGGTATGGAGGGGAGAGAGGGTACCATTTTTAATCGGCGAACAACTCCGCCCTCCCCCATGCTCATTTCAATCAGTGCGTCCTTCCCTCCCTGTTGATTATTTTAATATATGTGACAATTTTCAGTGAGTGCATCGCTCCCTCCCTCGGTAAAACCTCTGGCCATTTGGAATAAACGAGTTTTAAGAGAAATAAATTCAACAAGTATTTCCGGCGCGGTGTGGAATGAAACCGTGGGTGAGGAGGGTTCTTGTGACAATGGTTGTCCAGATGGAAATGCAAACATCTCTCCCAGTTTTTTTTTTCCAGTTAGTGGAAATATATAGTCGAACGTGTTTGGTTTAATTTCAGCTGAAATGCTGCTCCCTGGACCTGAACAGGCGAGGAACGTTTGAGATGAAACTCTATTCACGCTAGGCCGTCTTTCTTACACAGAGGGCGGAGCTCAGACCCTCCCAGAACCCGGACTGGATCAAATCCGCAGCCTGGGACTCACTGAGTTAAACAGAGAAACTCCGCCCCACCGGTTGCGATAAAAGAAAAAGGAGAGATCCACACGGAAATCCGGACAGAAAAGGTTAACGCAGCCTGTTTGTTTTCCTCTTTAGGGTTGCTACATTGACCCCACTCCCGCCTCCTCCCGCTGTCAGACCCGTCCTGAGCCGGTGAGAATTAGTGTGACCCGGACTGCGGCAGTCCCGCTCCACCCCGGCTCACCCGGCCCTGTCCATCTGTAATGAGCGGCGGACATATCACAGCCGAGTGGCCTCGGGAGCAGCAGCTCAGACTCAACTCTCCGTACAGGGTGAGCACACCAGTGCAGGGCCGTTGTTGGTCACCGGGGAAGTCAGACTGTGATTTGCTGGGACAACACTGAACGCCGTCCGGTTACAGCATCAGAGGTAAGTGTTGTCTATGATTCTGCACAACTATTCAGCGTTTAGAGCGAGGCTCGCCTTCGGTCGAGATCGGGAGTGAATTTTGTGGGAGAAGGGAGTCCTGACATGTTCATGTTAACGAGTCAATTATTGTCCAAATGGATTAAGAGAAACAATGTCTTTGCCGTCAACCAGAAATACTCTCCTGGGTGATTTTTACAGAGTGTGAGCAGAAAGCATTTTTCACCCCGGTAGTGACATGTGAAATATCCCACGGGTCAGTGACCCATCACCGATCTCTCTCAAACAAGAGAAATTCAGCAGATGCTGGAAATCTGAGCAACACACACAAAATGCTGGAGGAACTCTGCAGGCCGGGCAGCGTCTATGGAGAAAAGAACAGTCGACCCTCCAGACCCCAGTTAATGTACTTTACATCACGTCATCGGTTCTATCGCTCTTCCCTGTACCACAAAGAGTTAATCTTTCTTCGCGCTTGAATGACAGTGTTTTCACTGGAACACTAGAATTTAGAAGGATGAGAGGGGATTGGATTGAAACATATGTGATTATGAAGGGATTGGACACGCTAGAGGCAGGAAACATGTTCCCGATGTTGTGGGAGTCCAGAACCAGAGGCCACAGTTTAAGAATAAGAGGTAGGCCATTTAGAACAGAGTTGAGGAAAAACGTTTTCACCCAGAGAGTTATGGATCTACGGAATGCTCTGCCTCAGAAGCCAATAGAGGCCAATTCTCTGGGTGCTTTCAAGAAAGAGTTAGATAGAGCTCTTAAAGACAGCGGAGTCGAGGGATATGGGGAGAGGGAGGAACGGGTTACTGATTGCAGGTGGTCAGCCATGATCACATTGAATGGCGGTGCTGGCTCGAAGGGCCGAACGGCCTACTCCTGCACCTATTTTCTATTGTCCATTGTCTATAAAACTGCTCCCTCTGGCACCGACAAACATTCCACTCTCAAAATCAATGAGATCACATTTCATCTCCATGGAGATGTTTGTTGGAGACAGAACGTACCTTGTACAAAAGAACAGGATAGGGAGAGAACCGCTGATAAGGCTGTGTGTTTAGTTAATGATTATCATCAGGAGCTGACTGAACATTAACCAGGGTGTGTTCATTACTCACAGAACCCGTAACACAGCCTCACTGGGACAGGGTGGTAACAGAACCTGGAGCCGCGGTACAAGGTAAGAAGCTCTATATATTGAAATATAAACATCACAAAGACTGTTAGCCACTTTTATGAACACGAATGGGGTTGATAACGTATTGTGTTGATCGATATTAGAACTGTACCGAATTGCTTTTAAATGAATTAATAATTCCTTTCGTCTAATTGAATGCATCGACTTCCTGTACATGTCCCGCGGGAAACCGGTGTAGTTGGCGGTGTTATCAGAAACGCCGCACTTTCAACCGAGCTCCGAATCATCAGCAGAGGCTCTGGAGGTGGGAGCTTCCCGCATCTCGGAACTATCCCCGGGCTACTGCTTGCAACGGCAGGAAGCCGATCCGTCCACACTCGGGGCTTTACCGATCCCCGACCGAGGGAACTGAGGATTCGCTTTGCTTATTCCATCGCAGGCGGGATCGACACTATCTGTCTACCATTTACGATATTTCGGTAGGTAGCTGCAGGGAGAGGGCGAAATTATGAGAACTACCCACTCTGCAGTTTATAGCAGGTGGTGGGGGCTGGGAGGGGTGTAAAGATGTGATGGTCCATTATATAGTCGTTTGGTGAGACCTGTTGTGGATCACCACCTGCAGTGTTGTTTCCCTTCTTTCAGAAGTGTGTCGGTAGGTGGGAGATCAAAAGAAGGCTTGACAGAGAGACACACACAAAATGGTGGTGGAACGCAGCAGGCCAGGCAGCATCTATAGTGAGAAGCACTGTCGACGTTTCGGGCCAAGACCTTTCGTCAGGACTAACTGAAAGGAAAGATAGTAAGAGATTTGAAAGTAGGAGGGGGAGGGGAAAACGCGAAATGATAGGAGAAGACCAGAGGGCGTGGGGTGAAGCTGAGAGCCGGAAAGGTGCTTAGCTAAAGGGATACAGAGCTAGAGAAGGAAAAGGATCATGGGACGGGAGGCCAAAGGAGAAAGAAAGGGGAGCACCAGAGGGAGATGGAGAACAGGCAGAGTAATGGTCAGAGAGAGAGAGAGAGAGAGAGAAAAGGGAGGGGAAATTAAAAAAAAAAATATCAGATTGTACTGAAAGCAGGCACCGCCAGTTGGCAATTGAGATGTTCTCTCTCTTTCTCTCTCTCTCTCTCTCTCTCTCTCTCTCTCTCTCTCTCTCTCTCTCTCTCTCTCTCTCTCTCTCTCTCTCTCTCTCTCTCTCTCTCTCTCTCTCTCTGTGTCTCTCTCTGTCTCTCTCTGGGTCTGGTGTCTCATTGGAATGGCCTCCGTAATATTCAGCAGAAGCAGATTATTACAATTAATACTGTAATCTGTGCACTGTAATGGTCTTTGAAGGACAAGTAAGTGAGATGCTACAGGTGAGAAGCAGGATTAAGGTGCTGAGATCACAGACCAGATCGGTCACAGTAAATTCAGCATGTGAATTTGATTAAATCTCCCATCAACATCCTTTGGCTGACAAAACACATCTAGCAAATTTAATGCTAAAGGGATTCATCATCATTCAGTAAAGGGAAACAGCTCAGCTATTTGTAAAGTATGAGTAACAGCGAGGAAACACAGTGACAGGAGGAAAGTAACAGACGCATTAATCATAATTTTATCTGATCGATCGTTACTTATTCCTAATGTGAACACTAATTTCAAGGTGAAATATATTCTTATCTTGCTGTACTCATTAGGGTGTGGTTATCTCCAGTTTGTAATCTCGACACAGTTGCTGCCTTGCACGTTATTGTAATGGCCCCATTGTGGACAAATACTGAAGTTTGCTTTATCAAAGGGCTGACTCTGAGATCAGTGGAGCTCCAGACATTTGGGGCACAGTTAAATCTGGCGAAAGGGACTGTTCGGTGTTCAAAATCATAACTTTTCACCAGAGTTGACCGTGCCCGTCCTGCAGCTGTGCTTTTCCTGTAAGATCACGGGGATCTTTGTCCTCGCCTATCGCTGTGGTTTATAGTCTGAAAAATAATTGCTCCCCAAATATACAACAAATTAATGCCAAGAGAAAATCTGCAGATGCTGGAAATTCAAGCAACAAACACAAAATGCTGGAGTAACTCAGTAGGCCAAACTGTACAGAAAAGAGTACAGACGATGCTTCAGCAAGACCGGACAAAAAAAGAGATGATAGGTCAGAGCTAGAAGGAGGGGGAGGGGAGTGGAGGAAGAGGCAGAAAATGATAGGTGAAACTGGAAGGCTGAGGGATGAAGTAAAGTGCTGGGAAATTGATTGGTGAGAGATGCAGGGCTGGAGAAGTGGGAATCTGATAGGAGAGGACGGAAGGCCATGGAAAAGGAACAGTGGGGAGAAGCACCCAATGGAGGCGATGGACGGGCAAGGAGATAAAGCCAGAGAAGGAAAGGGGGATGGGGAATGGTGAGGGGAGGGGTGCTATTACCTGAAGTTTGAGAAATCGATATTCATGCTATCAGTTTAGAGGCTACCCAGACGGAATATAAGGTGTTTCTTCTCCAGTCTGAGTGTTTCCTCATCATGGCAACTGAGGAGGCCATATATTGACATGTCAGAATGTGTATGGGAAGTAGAATTAAAATGGCCGGCCACTGGGAGATACCGTTTTTTTCTGGCGGATGGAGTGTAGGTGTTCTAGAAAGCAGTGCTGCCAAAAGGTCTCGGCCCAAAATGTCGACTGTTCTCCATAGATGCTGCCTGGCCCTCTGAGTTCCTCCAGCATTCTGAGCGTGTTGCAATGAATTAGTGTGTTGACACCAACTGAACGGAGCCGGGTTGCGGGTCGCGGTTGCTCCCTGACGCAGATCGAGTTGTGGACAGATACTGGATGTAATCTGTGTCACCGTGCACTGAGGCACAATAGGAAGCCTGGACCGAATAGCACAATATAATTATTTGCTTGAATCAGCTTTTTGTGTCATATAATGCGCTGTGGAACAGGGTGTGGATGCTGAATGATGTGAAGCCCAGGTTTATATGTCTGTTATCAACTGAATATTGCTCACGGTGTGTTCACTTTCTGTTTGCACCCACTAAGTTCAGGGACTCGGATTCGCTGGAACAGAAAGAGAAGCTCAGCACCAAGTACACACAGAGACCGTACTGGGTGGGGAACGTTGTGGTGTTTCAATACGTCCCTCGTCAGGAGAGGATTTCCAGTGTTTATCCTGTTCAATATCGTCTTTAAAACTGTGTGGCATTAGGGACATGGAAGCATTTTTTTTCTGTGTGTGTGTTTTTAAGGAAAACAGACATGCATCTGGCAGTGATACTTAAAATAAAGTTTCCTGTACTAAGTTTCAGTGGGTGTTGATACAAATATCAAAGTCTGCAGTTTAGTATGTACCTCCTGTACTTAATAAAGTAGCTGCTGAGTGTATGTTTGTGGTCTTGGACATGGCATCAAAGTTTACGGGGAGAAGGCCAGGAACTGGGATTCAGACACAGATTGAACAGAAAGGATCAGCTATAATTGAAAGGTGGAGCAGACTTGATTGGCCAGATGTCCTTATTATGATCCTATGTCTTAAGCTCTTATGGTCTTCTGCTGCTGTAACCCGTTCGCTGCCAAGTTCAAAATGTTCAGTGATCAGTGATGCTTTTCTGCACACTGCTGTTGCAGCCTGTGCTGATTATAGTTACTGCGCCCCCCACCCCCCGGTAGCTTGAATCAGTCTGGCCATTCTCCTCTGGACTCTCTCATTAACAAGGCGTTTTCCCGTATAGTACTGCCACTCATTGGATGTTTGTTTGTTTGTATTTCGCACCATTGTCTGTAAATCTAGACAGTTGTGCGTGACAATCCAAGAGATGTTCATACTCCTCCGGCTGGAAACAACAATCATTCCACTGTCAAAGTCACTGAGATCACATTTTTCTCGAATCTGATGTTTGTTTTGAACAACATCTTGACATCTTGACCATCTCTGCATGTTTTCATTAAAGTAACTGAGCTGGTGCCACGTGATTTGTTGATCAGCATTAACGAGCTGGTGTACAGGTGCACTTCAAAAAATTACCACAGAGTTTATTTCCGAATTAGTCAATCCACTCAGCCTCATCCCGGGTATTATCAAGAATGAGATCTGGATCTATGTATTCATTCCCCTGTTTCCCACAACTGGATGGCATAGACAAGACCGTGAGCAGAACAAGGTCGTGATGACAAGGGTGGGTTAATCTTAAGGGAATGTAACATCCTGAAATCTATGCATACTAATCGCGAAGTGCAAACACATTTGAACTTGGCACAGTATCGCACTTCCCTGTCAGAGACGGGATATTGAGGCTGAAAAGAGCAGCAAAAACTATTTTATCGGTGACACATGGGCATCATGGAAATGGTCATGTGCAGCACACAGAAACTTAATTCACCTCGTCAGGGGAATTGTACTGTGAGGCGATCAGTCTCAAATGCTTTACAATTCAGAATTAACGTTGATCACTGAAGACGTAGAAGATGTGCTGTAGATCTGTTGTTTCAGTAGACAAATTGGAGTGGATCCAGGTTACTGTTCAGACAGGAGCTGATATGCTTCAACACCAGCCCCTCAAAACACTTCAACTGTGGATGTAAGTGCCACAGGGCGATAGTCATTGAGGAATTTAACCACACTCTTCTCGGGTACCGGTATGGTTTAAGTTTCAGTTCGGAGATACAAGGAGTTAGTCACCCCTAGGTTGCAGGAGGAGAGTAACTTGGTGACTGTCAGCAGAAGGAAGCGAAATGAGCAGCTAGTGCAGACAAGCCCCGTGGACGTGTCCCCAATAATAGTTAGAGTATACACCGAGCGAGAGGGACGACCTATCAGCTGGAAACGCAACCTCTGAGTCTCTGGCTTGGAAGAGAACAGAAGTGAAGAGGTCAACAGTGGGTATAAAAGATTCCATAGTCAGAGGAACAGAAATGAGATTCTGGATGTATGTTGCCTTCCAGGTGACAGGGTCAGGGATGTCTCAGATCGGGTCCATTGCCGGGTGAGCAGCCAGATGCCTTGGTGTATGACATGGGCAGGAGAAATGAAGGGGTTCCTGGGAGATAATACAGGAAGCTCGGTGTAGAAAGCTGAGAAACAGGACCTACAATGTAGTAATCTCTGAATTGCCTGCTGTGCCACGTGCCAGAGAGGACAAGATTAAAATGATTTGGCAGTGGCTGGGGAACTGGTGCAGGAGGCAGAGGTTCAGATATATGGACAATTGGGATCTCGTCTGGGCAAGTTATGACCTGTACAAAAGGGAAGAGTTACACGAGAATCCCAGGGGAACCAATATCCTTGTGGGCAGGTTTTCCAGAACCTGGGTAGTTGGTTCACAAACAGAGGCAGTGTACAGTGATACTGCTAGAAAGGCGAGGCTGATGATAGGGCAAAACTACAGTCAATGGGATGAGCTGCAACGTACAACGCAGACAAAATGGGCAAGGGAGAGTACAAGACTGACGGTGTTACAGTTGAAGGCGAGCAGTATACGGAATAATAGATGAATGCAGCAAAGTTACAGATTGGCATGTATTATATTGTGGGTGTCACTGAATCGTGGCTGAAAGAATATTACAGCTGGGAGTTTAACATCCAATGATACACACTGTTTATAAAGGACAGACAGGTCGGCAGAAAGGGGGGCGTGACTCTTGGTGAAAAATGAAATCAAATCATTAGAAAGAGGTGACATGGGGTAGGAAGGTCATGAATCATTGTGGGTAGAGCTAGGAAACTGCAAGGGTACAAAGACCTTGATGGGGATTATATACAGACCCCCACTCAGTAGTAATAACATTCTCTAATGTTTGGGTAAATGTCTGTGTTCAGTCATAAGTAGCAAAGTACTGACTATGGAAATTACAAATCAGAATATTATTAGAGTCACAGAGAGCAGCAGCTCAGAAACAGGCCGCTCGGCCCTTCTAGTCCATGCCGACCTGTTTTTTTTTTTGTTGCTGCCCAGTTCCAGCTACCTGCAGCAGAGCCTCCATACACCTCCCATCCACGTCCTCACACAAATTCCGTTTTGGTGTCTAAATCAAACCCACATCCTCCACTTCCACTGGCAGCTCATTCCACACTCTCACCAACCTCTGAGTGAAGAATTCCCCTTCAGATTCCCCAAAAATAATTCACTTTCACCCTGAACGTATGTCCAATGTCAGGGTGAGAGGGAGGACGGGGCAGAGAGGGAAGACGGTAAGGGGTCAAATGCAGAGAGGAAAACAGAGCAGAGAGATTATACTGAATATCTTTCAGAAAAAGTAATTGAACTTGCTGCAAACCTACTCTCCATATCCTGTACATTCTTAACCAAATTATTGATCTAGATGACAATAATGGTTGACGTTCAAAGTAAATGTTATTATCAGAGTACATATATGTCACCACGTACAACCCTGAGATTGTTTTTCCTACTGGAATGCTTAGCAAATCTATAGAATAGTAACAGGTTCAATGAAAGATCAAGTGGAGCAGAGAATTCAACAAACTGCAAATGCAAATATAATTAAATATGAATGAATAATGAGAGCAATGGGGTGTAACCCTGGGGAACCTCACTAGGCCCGGGATTCGAGTCCAATAAACAGCCTCTCACCATCACTCTCTGCTTCCTACCATCAAGACAACTGTGCATCCAGTGAGCCAGCTCTCCCTGGATCCCGTGTGATCTGACTTTCCACAGCAACTTACCATGTGAACCTTATCAAAGGCCTCACTGATGCCCAGATCAGCCCCGATCCTGGGACAGAGGTGTCACCGATCAGAGGGCACAGATTTAAGCAGAGGATGTAGAGGTTTAGGGGTATCTGAGGAAGAGATTTTTCACTCAGAGTGTAGCTGAAATCTGGAACACACTGCCCGAGGTGGTGGTGGAGGCAGGTCCCTTCACAACATTTACGAAGAGGATGAGCATTCAAACTGCCGAGATACAGTCGGCTGTGAACCAAGTGCGGATAAATGGGACCAGTGTAGACAGTGAGTGGATGGTCAGAACAGGTATGGCCGGCCAAAGGCCTGTTTCCGTGCTGTGTGATCCATCACTCCGGACATGCTCAATTAACGATGGTGGCACCGCAAGGCATTGATTTCAAATCTCCACACCCCTCTCCAACGTGAAATAAACCAGACTGAACCCCTTTGTCACCACTGTGAGTATCTCAGTCAAGGTAGCAATAAATTGGACACGTCAGCTAAACAACTGGCAACTGATGAAGTTCCTGTGTCTTCTTCCATTAATGTTGCTTCCTTACAGCAAAATTAACCCTCTCACTGTGTCAGAATCAGTGATTACATCCGGCCCCAAACACTGTGCTTTCATCCCTGCACATTGTAACTTGAACCATCTCACTGAGGGTCTGATGGAGACACAACCCCTGCCCTCTGCACATGTGATCACATCTCCCCTGCGTCTGACATTTCAAATACCCTCAGAATGGTTTTCTGATTCAGTCTGAAGGTTATGGTACAGTCAACTCGTTCTCAGAGCTGACAAACCATGTCTTCCCACAGCTGGTTCCACCTGTTCGTGTGTCCTCTTTCCTCCTCCTCCAGGGAAGCTGCATTTCCATAAGACCATAAGGCCTCCTTCCAATCAGGCACCGATTTATCCATGCTGGAACCTTTCCTGTAACACCGCGGGCTCGTAGCTTGCTAGGCAGCCTCGAGTGTGGCACCTTGTCACAGGCCTTTCGAAACCCCAAGTACCCAACATCAACGTATTCACCTCTCTCTAACCTCTGTTATTTCCTCAATATCCGAATATCCTGCTACTAATTCAATATGCCAGCAACAACATCCGACAATTAAGAGACCCCATGAATTTTAATGTTTCGAGTTCATCCATCACTCACTGATGAAAAACGGTTGATATATGTATAAAGTAAATGTGCCGTCTGTCAAAATCACCAGCGGGAAATAGTCTAAATTTCATATGATGGTGCTGTGATCCTGCAATTTGTTTCCAGTAAGTGAACAATAAACTGAAGGAGAAGGGCATCCATATCTTGCTGTCGGCTTTGACCGGTAGTTATCTCTGGGAGATAGCAATCTTGGCACAGCCGCTCCCCACTTGCCCATTACCCTAATGGTACAACAGCGCACAGCTGTTAAGGGTGGCTTTTAAATTAGCCAACTTAAAATCAGAGCACGTCCAGGCTACAGGGGCACAGTTAAATCTGGAGAAAGGGAATGTCCGCTGATCAAAAGAGGACATTATTCCAAATGCATAATATTCCATCAGAGTGGAGAGCGCCCTTCCTTCTGCAGTCTCTGTGCAATAAACCCACAGCGATATTTGCCCTGGGCTGTCGCTGGGGTTTATAATCTGACAATAAACTGGTCCCGAGGTGAATAATTAATCCAAGTGACGGCACCAACCGAACGGAACCAGGATGCGGGTTATGATTCCTCTCTGGAGGTGGTAAAATTTTGCGCACTGAAGTATTAATTCTGATTCGGACCACAAGTTAGAAAGACTCATTAAAGCAAGGTGAGTCTTTCTCTGGTTTAACACAAGCGCTGTGGAACAGGGTGTGGCGTTACATGCTGAATAGGGTGAAGTTCAGGTTTATGAGTGTGTTATCAACTGAACATTGCTCAGGGTGTGTTCACTTACTGTTAGGGATATTAATTTTAGATGCTCGGATTCGCAGAAACCAGACCCAGGTGTTCTGCATCAGGTAGGAACATGGATTGTATTCGGGAGTGTTATGGCGTTTTAATAAGTCCACTTGTAACGGTAATATTTCTAATGTTTCTACCATATAAAAAAAACGGAGGGTTATGGGGTAGTGTGGGTTTAGTACTTTTTTAAAGATTACATGAATCGGCACAACATGGAGGGCTGAAGGTCCTGTACTGTGCTGAAGTGGTGGTGTTCTTTGGTTCTATCAATATTATCATTGAAATCGCGCGGCTTTACGGATCTGGGTGTTCGATTATTCTGTATATGTTGTATACGGTGTTTTAATAAGCACATTTGTAACGGCAGTATTACTAATAATTCTACCATATCAATATTATCATTGAAATTGCATGGCTTTACGGAAAGACGAGGTAGATCCGGCAGTGATATTTATATTAACAGATATTGTGGTAATTTTCACTGGCTGTAGATAAAATTAGCAAATTTTACACTCATTGGGCACTTTACTATGAACGCCCTGTACCTAATAATGTGACCGCTGAGTGCATGTCCGGGGTGCTTCCGCTGCGATTGCCCGTCCACTTCAACGCTGACCACTGCGCTGTATTCGCTGGCATTCGACTAAGACGGGGAGTTGATTGCATTCGCTGTTATTTAGGAGGTGAGGAGATTTTTTCCACTGGTGGTTAGATCCATTGAGTTGAGCCCTTGCTGGGGACATTGAATATCACACGGAGTCTAGACAGGAATGTGGAGAACACGTTTGCTACTGTAGGGGGGAGCTGAAACAGATGAAGATAGATGAGGTTATTTTTCTGAGCTGGAACGCGTGTCTCTTTGAAATTCTCTTCCACAAAGGAAAAGGGAAGCAGAGCTTTCTTTCAATGTGTTTAATTCCGCCGAACACAGATTCTGAACAGACAAGGGAGTGAAGTGTTGCAGACGGTCGCGGGGATGTGTCACTGAGATCACAGTCCTCCTAAATCCTGCTGAGAATGGCGGAACAGGAGTGAGGGGCCGAAAGTCCTGTTACTAATTCAACATACAAGCCGCACACTCAGAGATCAGAGACAAAGTGAATTTAGTTTCTGGTGTTTCTCCATCAATCTCAGACGTGGAACAGTAGATGTATTTGTAAAATAAGGTCAATGCCTGCCAAATTGGCCAGCAGGAAACGATCATAGTTTCATTTGATTCTATGTTGACATGGTGACTTGTTTCCAGTAAGTGAGCAATAAAGTGAAGGGGAAGGGCGTTCTTATCTCGCTGTCGACTTTGACCGGTTGTTATCTCGGCACAGTTGCTGCACAATTGGCCCATTACTGTAATGGACCAACTGCGGACATCTGTTAAAAATGGTTCTTTCTAAACAGGTTGACCTTCAAGTCAGCTCCAGGCATCTGGGACACACTTAGGGAATGTCAATGTTCAAAACGAAACAAAGTATAAATGACTCCAAATGCAGAATATTTTACAAGAGTTGACAGCGCCCTTCCTTCTGCTGTCTCTGTGCAATAAACCCACAGCGATCTTTGCCCTGAACTGCTGCTCGAGTTTATAATCCGACAATAAACTGGTCACAAGGTGACCAATAAATCAAACGGACGACACCAACAGAACCGAAGCAGGATGCAGGTTGTTCTCCCTCCCTGGAGTAGATCAAATTTTCCACCGAAAGGTCGCGCAATGAAGTGGTACTTTTGGCTCTAACCACATGTTAGAAACGAGTTTTTGCGTTTTTCACTACAAGCGTTGCAGAACAAGGTGTGGCTTAACATGCTGAATAGCCTGAAGTTCAGGTTTATGAGCATGTTACCAACTGAACATTGCTCAGATTGTGCACACTTACTGTTAGGGTCTCAGATGCTCGGATTCACTCAAACCAGACTCAGGAGTCCAGCACCAGGTTAGCACAGGGTCTGGACTGGGCTGTGTTATGGTGTTTCAATAACCCCACTTGTCACTGTAATTATTTCTCGTTTTTCTACCGTATCAATACTATCATTTGCTATTCCAGGGGAAGCTGAAACAGGTGAAGGTAGATGATGTTATTTTTATGAGTTGGAACTGTTTTCAAAGGAAATGAGAAGCAGAGGTTTTTTTCAATGTTTTAAATTCCGCAGGGCACAGTTTCTGGACAGACAAGGGAGTGAGGTGTTCCAGGCGGTCGCACGGATGTCCCACTGCGATCACAGACCGGTTGTGATCATTGGGAATGTCGGAATAGGACTGACGGGGCGAATGTCCGGTTACTAATTCCACACGCTATTTGGGGTGGTAGTAGTGTGTGCTTGGATTTCTCTTCCTCAAATGAAACAAGAAGTAGGGATTATTTTCAGTGAGTTTAATTCCGCAGCGGAGAGATCCTTGACAGACAAGGAAGTGAATTGGTCCAGGCGGTCGCAGGCATGAGTCTCTGAGATAACTGTCCAGCTGTGATCATAGAGAATGGCGGAACAGGACTGAGGGGGTGAATGTCCTGTTACTAATTACACATACCAACAGCGCACTCTAACAAATAAGAAACGTAGTGAAATTAATGTTTTTTCCCCATCGTTCTCTGACGAGGAACGGTACAAGTACTTGTAGAATAAATGCGATGTTGGTTGATGTATGTCTGAAGTAAATGGGTTGCCAGGCAAATTCCCCATCGGGATATGATCATAATGTCATATGATTGCTACTGTGTGTATCAGCCTCCACCACTGACTCAGGCAGTGCAGTCCACACACCAAACACTCTCTGAGTGAAAATAACTTCCTATAATATCCCCCTTGAAATCCCCTTACCTTAAAGCCATGTCCTCTTGTGCTGAGCAGTGGTGCCCCGGGGAAGAGGCGCTGGCTATCTACTCTATCTATTCCTCTTAATATCTTGTACAACTCGATCATGTCTCCTCTCATCCTCCTTCTCTCCAAAGAGTGAAGTCCTAGCATCCTGGTAAATCTCCTCTTTACCCTTTCCAATGCTTCCACATCCTTCCTATAGTGAGGCGACCAGAACTGGACACATACGCCAAGCGTGGCCTAACCAGAGTTTTATAGAGCTGCATCATTACATCGCGACTCTTAAACTCTGTACCTCGACTTATGAAAGTTAACACACCATAAGCTTTCTTAACTACCCTATCTACCTGTGAGGCAACTCTCAGGGATCTGTGCACATGTACTCCCAGATCCCTCTGCTTCTCCACACTACCGAGTATCCTGCCATTTACTTTGTACTCTGCCTTGAAGTGTGTCCTTCCAAAGTGAACCACCTCACACTTCTCCGGTTTGAACTCTGAGAAGTGCTACTTCTCAGCCCATTTCTGCATCCTATCAATGTCTCTCTGTGATTTTTGACAATCCTCTACACTATCTACAACACCACCAACCTTAGTGTCGTCAGCAAACTTGCCAACCCACCCTTCTACCCCTCATCCAGGTCGTTAATACAAATCACAAAAAGTAGAGGTCCCAGGACAGATCTTTGTGGGACACCACAAGTCACAACCCTCCAATCTGAACGTACTCCCTCCACCACGACTCTCTGCCTTCTGTAGGCAAGCCAATTCTGAATTCCCTGGATCCCATGCCTACTGACTTTCTGAATAAGCCTTCCGTGTGAAACCTTGTCAAATGTCTTACTAAAATCGATGTTTGGAGAAGGAAGGAGGAGGATCCGAACGGGATTGTGCGGGAGCCATCTTGAATTTTTCTCATTCTCATCGGAGTTAAGAGAGGTGGGACTGCGCAGGCGTGTGACGTCGGGCTGTGAAGCGGGGAAGATTTAAAAAGCACACAGCCTTATGCAGTGGGCAGCGTCGTTTTGTGGGTAGCGGAGTGAGGCGGGAGCAGAGAGAAGGCTAAAGGGCTTGGGTTCAATGAGCTTAGGCGGAAGCGGGCGAGGCAAGGTAGGTTTAGGTTTCCGTATTTCCTGTTATTTGAGGAAAGGGGAAGTATGAGTGTGAGGGCAGCTTGTTGTACTCTGTGTCGGATGTGGGAAGTCCTGGAGTCTCATAGCCTCCCGGACGTCCATATTTGGGCCAGGTGCGGCGAGCTGCAGTTCCGAAGGGACCGTGTTAGGGAACTGGAGTTGCAGCTCGATTGCATTCCTCTGGTCAGGGAGAGTGAGGAGGTGATAGAGAGGAGTTACAGGCGGGTGGTCACACCGGGAACACAGGAGGCGGACAGGTGGATCACGGTTATGAGAGGGAAGGGCAAGAAGCAGGTACAAGTGAATACCCCTGTGGCTGTCCCCATTGACAATAAGTTCTCCTGTTCGAGTACTGCTGGAGGGGGCAACAACGGCTACACCTCTGGCACGGAGTCTGGCCCTATGGTTCAGAAGGGCGAGGAAATGAAGAGGAAGGCAGCAGAGATAGGGGACTATAGTTAGGGGGTCAGACAGACGATTCTGTGGACACTGGAAAGAAACTCAGATGGGAGGAGGAAGGTACTGGAGAGTACCGCAGTGGCTGTATCCTTTGACAATAAGTACTCCTGTTTGAGAACTGTTGTGGGTGGGGTACAGCCTACCTGGGGGAAGCAACAGTGGCCGTACCTCCGGCACAGAGTCCGAAGCTCAGAAGGGTAGGGAAAGTAAGAGGAATGCATTAGTAATAGGAGACTTGATAGTTAGGGGGTCAGATAGGCGATTCTGCGGACGCGATCAGGAGACCCGGATGGTAATTTGCCTCCCTGGTGCCTTGTGCCTATGTTTCTGATCGCGTCCAAGATATCGTGCAGTGGGAGGGGGAACAGCCAGAGGTCGTGTTACATGTAGGTACCAATGACATAGGTAGGAAAAGGGAAGAGGTCCTGAAAGGAGAATATAGGGAGTTAGGAAGGCAGTTGAGAGGAAGGACTGCCAAGGTAGTAATCTCGGGATTACTGCCTGTGCCACGCGGCAGTGACAGTAGAAACGGAACGAGGTGGAGGATAAATGCGTGGCTCAGGGATTGGAGCAGGGGACAGGAATTCAGATTTCTGGATCATTCGGACCTCTTTTGGGGCAGGTGTGACCTGTAAAAAAAGGACGGGTTACACTTGAATCATAGGGGGACTAATATCCTGGCGGGGAGATTTGCTAAGGCTACTAGGGAGAATTTAAACTAGAATGGTTGGGGGGTGGGGATCAATTTGAAGAGACTAGGGGAGAGGAGGTTAATTCACAAATAGAGAAAGCTAGTAGACAGTGTGTAAGGGAGGATAGGAAGGTGATAGTGAAGGGGAGCGCTCTGACTGAAGATGAAGGGGAGAAGGAAGGAAAAGATAATGAAGTTGATTGCATTGTTAGGGATAAGCAGAGAGGAAGAGGTGGAGAGTTTCTTAAATTGATCTATTTTAATGCTAGGAACATTGTAAGAAAGGTGGATGAGCTTAGAGCATGGATTGATATCTGGAAATATGATGTTGTAGCTGTTAGTGAAACATGGTTGCAGGAGGGTTGTGATTGGCAACTAAGTATTCCTGGATTTCGTTGCTTCAGGTGTGATAGAATCAGAGGGGTAAGAGGGGGAGGTGTTGCATTGCTTGTTAGAGAAAATATTACAGCGGTGCTTTGGCAGGATAGATTAGAGGGCTCATCTAGGGAGACTATTTGGGTGGAATTGAGGAATGGGAAAATGTGTAGTAACACTTATAGGGGTGTATTATAGACCACCTACTGGGGAGCGAGAATTGGAGAAACAAATTTGTAAGGAGATAGCAGATATTTGTAGTAAGCACAAGGTTGTGATTGTGGGAGATTTTAATTTTATACACATAGACTGGGAAGCCCATTCTGTAGAAGGACTGGATAGTTTGGAATTTGTAAAATATGTGCAGCATAGTTTTTTGCAGCAATACATAGAGGTACGGACTAGAGAAGGGGCAGTGTTGGATCTCCTGTTAGGGAATGAGATAGGTCAGGTGACGAACGTATGTGTTGGGGAGCACTTCGGGTCCAGTGATCACAATACCAGTAGTTTCAATATAATTATGAAGAAGGATAGGTCTAGACCCAGGTTTGAGATTTGTGATTGGAGAAAGGCTAACTTTGAGGAGATGCGAAATGACTTAGAAGGAGTGGATTGGGACAATCTGTTTTTTGCGAAGGATGTAATAGCGAAATGGAGGTCATTTAAAGGTGAAATTTTGAGGGTACAGAATCTTCATGTCTCGGTTAGGTTGAAAGGAAAGGTTAAAAGTTTGAGAGAGACATGGTTTTCAAGGGATATTGGAAACTTTGTTAGGTTCAAGAGAGATAACTACAATAAATATAGGCAGCATGGAGGAGATGGGGTGCTTGAGGAATATAAAGAATGTAAGAAGAATCTTAAGAAAGAAATTAGAAAAGCTAAAAGAAAGTATGAGGTTGCTTTGGCAAGTAAGGTGAAAATAAATCCGAAGGGTTTCTACAGTTATATTAATAGCAAAAGGATAGTGAGGGATAAAATTGGTCTCTTAGAGAATCAGAGTGGACAGCTATGTGTGGAGCCGAAAGAGATGGGAGTGATTTTGAACAATTCTTTGCTATTCACTAAGGAGAAGTATATTGAATTGTGTAAGGTAAGTGAATCACGTAGGGAAGTTATGGAAACTATGACCATTAAAGAGGAGGAATTACTGGCGCTTTTAAGGAATATAAAAGTGGATCAATCTCCGAGTCCTGCTCAGGATATTCCCTAGGACCTTGAGACAGGTTGGTGTAGAAATAGCAGGGGCTCTGACAGAAATATTTCAAATGTCATTTGAAACGGGGATGGTGCCAGAGGATTGGCGTGTTGCACATGTGTTCCATTGTTTAAAAAGGGTTCTAACAGTGAACCTAGCAAATATAGGCCTGTAGGTTTAACGTCAGTGGTTGGTAAATTAATGGAAAGTATTCTTAGATATGGTATATATAATTATCTGGATAGACAGGGTCTAATTAGGAAGAGTCAACATGGATTTGTGCGTGGAAGGTCATGTTTGACAAATCTTATTGAATTTTTTGAAGAGATTACTAGGAAAGTTGATGAGTGTAAATCAGCATATGTTCTCTATATGGACTTCAGTAAGGCCTTTAACAAGGTTCCGCATGGAAGGTTAGTTAGGAAGGTTCAATCGTTAGGTATTAATATTGACATAGTAAAATGGATTCAACAGTAGCTGGATGGGAGATGCCAGAGAGTAACGATGGATAACCACTTGTCAGGTTGGAGGCCGGTGACTAGTGGTGTGCCTCAGGGATCTGTATTGGATCCAATGTTATTTGTCATATACATTAATGATCTGGATGATGGGGTTGTAAATTGGATTAATAAGTATGCAGATGATACTAAAGTAGGTGGCGTTGTGGATAATGAAGTAGGTTTTCAAAGCTTGCAGAGAGATTTAGGCCAGTTAGAAGAGTGGACTGAATGATGGCAGATGGAGTTTAATGCTGATAAGTGTGAGGTACTACATTTTAGTAAGAATAATCCAAATAGGGCATACATCATAAAAGGTAGGGCGTTGAAGAATGCAGTAGAACAGAGTGATCTAGGAATAATGGTGCAAGGTTCCCAGAAGGTGGAATCTCATGTGGATAGGGTGGTGAAGAAAGCTTTTGGTATGCTGGCCTTTATAAATCAAAGCATATTGTACAAGAGTTGTGATGTAGTGTTAAAATTGTACAAGGCATTGGTACAGTTCTGGTCACCGAATTATAGGAAAGATATCAAAGAAATAGAGAGAGTACAGAGAAGATTTACTGGAATGTTACAGGGAAAGGCTGAACAAGTTAGGTCTTTATTCTTTGGAGCATGAAAGGTTGAGAGGTGACTTGATAGAGATATTTAAAATGATGAGAGGGATAGATCGAGTTGACGTGGATAGGCTTTTTCCATTGAGGGGAGGGGAGATTCAAACAAGAGGAAATGATTTGAGAGTTTAGGGGCAAAAGGTTAAGGGCAGCACGAGGTGCAATTTCTTTACTCAGTGCGTTGTATTTGTGTGGAACGAGCTTCCAGTAGAAGTGGTAAAGTCAAGTTTGGTATTGTCATTTAAAATAAAATTGGATAGGTATATGGACAGGAAAGGAATGGAGGGTTATGGGCAGAGTGCGGGCCACTGGGACTAGGTGAGTGTAAGCGTTGGCACAGACTAGAAGGGCCAAGACGGCCTGCTTCCGTGCTGTAATTGTTATATGGTTATCTGGTTAAATATAGATCACATCCACTGCACTACACTCATCTATATGCCTGGTCACCTCCTCAAAGAACTCAATCAGGCTTGTTAGTCACGATCTGCCCTTCACAAAGCCATGCTGATTGTTCCGGATCAGACCGTGATTCTCTAAATGCCCAGTCATCCTATCTCTAAGAATATTTTCCAACAGCTTTCCCACCACAGACGTAACGTAAGGCCCACAGGACTATAATTACCCGGACTATCCCTACTCCCTTTATAGAACAAGGGGACAATATTTGCCTCTCTCCAATCCTCCGGTACCATTCCCGTGGACAACGAGAACATAGCGATCCTAGCCAGAGGATCAACAATCTCTTCCCTCGCCTCGTGGAGCACCCTGGGGAAGTAGAAGTGGAGAAGCGTCATACCCGGGGACTTTTCCTCCTCAATGTATTTTAACAACTCCAACGCCTCCTCTCACTTAATATCAACATGCTCCAGAACATCAATCTCACTCATATTGTCCTCACCGTCATCAAGTTCCCTCTCATTGGTGAATACCGAAGAGAAGTATTCACTGAAGCCTTCGCTCACTTCCACAGCCTCCAGGCACATCTTCCCACAATTATCTCCAATCGTTCCTACCTTCATTCCTGTCATCCTTTTGTTCTTCACATAATTGAAGAATGCCTTGCAGTTTTCCCTTAACCTGCTCGCCAAGGCCTTCTCATGCCCTCGTCTTGCTCTTCTCAACCCCTCCTTAAGCTCCTTTCTTGCTGCCCTATATTCCCCAAAGGACCCATCTGATTCTTGCTTCCCAAACCTCATGTATGCTGCCTTCTTCCACATGACTAGATTTTGCACCTCACTTGTCATCCATGGTTCCTTCACCCTACCATTATTTATTTTCCTTAACAGAACAAATTTATCCCTAACAACCTGCAAGAGATCCTTAAACATCGACCACATGTCCATTGTACATTTCCCTGCGAAAGCATCAACCCAATCTACACCCGCAAGTTCTAGCCTTATAACCTCATAATTTGCCCTTCCCCAATTAAAAATTTTCCTGTCCTTTCTGATTATATCCATTTCCATGATAATGCTAAATGCCAGGGAGCGATGATCACTGTCCCCCAGATGCTCACCCACTGAGAGATTTGTGACCTGACCCATTTCGTTACCTAATACTGGATCTAATATGGCATTCCCCCTAGTCAGCCTGTCAACAGACTGTGACCGGAATCCGTCCTGGACACACTTAACAAATTCGTCCCCATCTAAACCCTTGGAACTAATCAGGTGCCAATCAATATTAGGGAAGATAAAGTCACCCATGATAATCCTGTTATTTTTGCACCTTTCCAAAATCTGCATCCCAATCTGCTGCTCGGTATCTCTGCTGTTACCAGGGGGCAATAGAATACCACCAATAGAGTAACTGCTCCCTTCTTGTTCCTGACTTCCACCCATACTTACTCAAAAGAGGACACTGCTATATTACACACCCTTTCTGTAGTTATAATAGTATCCTGTACCAGTAATGCCATCCCACCTCTATCCCTTTTAAAGCACTGAAATCCAAGAATATTGAGAATCCATTCCTGCCCTGGTGCCAGCCAAGTCTCTGTATCGGCCACTAAATCATAATTCCATGTACGTAACCAAGCTCTCAGTTCATCACCTTTGTTCCTGATGCATATTGTATTGACGTACACGTACTTTAGCCCTTCTACCTTATTAAGTTTACACCCTTTATTCTGCTTCTCTTTCCTCAAAGATATGTTAGATCTGGCTTTACTCCATGCACTTCTTCCACTGTTCTATCGGTCCAGGTCCCATCCGCCTTGCAAATTAGTTTAAACCCTCCCGAACCCTGCTGGCAAACCTACCTCCAAGGACGTTGCTCCCCCTCGGGTTCAGGCGCAACACATCCAATCTCTACAGGTCCCAAATTCCCCAGAAGAGAGCCCAATTATCCAAAAATATAAAACCCTGCCCCTTGCACCAACTCCTCAGCCACGCCTTCAACTGCCATCTCCTCCAATTCTTAACCTCACTATCACGGAGCAATGGCAGCCATCCTGAGAACGCCACCCTTGAGGTCCTGTTCTTCAGCCTTCTGCCTAGTTCCAGAATCTCACACTTCAGGACCTCATCCCTCTTCCTGCCTATGTTGTTGGTACCAACATGTGTCACGACTTCTGGTTACTTTCCCTCTCGTCCCAGGATGTCATACACCCGGTCAGAGACATCCCGGACCCTGGCACCCGGGAGGCAACAAACCTTGCGCGTGTCATTCTCACATCCAGAAAATCTCCTGTCTGCTTCTCTGACTCTCCAATGATGTCAGCTCTCCTCCATCCCCTCCTTCTGCACATCAGGGTCAGACTCAGTGGCAGAGGCCCTGCTACAGTGGCTCACACCTGGCCGGTCGTCCCTGCCAACAGTATACAGGATGGTAAACATATTATTCAGGGGAGTGGCTACAGGGGTGCTCTGCACTACCTGTCTACTCTCCTTCGCTTTCCCCCCTCGGACTGTCACCCAACGACCTGCTTCAGGCAGCCTAGATGTGACAACCTTCCTGTAGCTCTCATCTATGACTGCCTCATTCTCCCATATGAGTTGAAGGTAATCCAGCTACTGCTCCAGATTCCTCACATGGTCTTCCAGATGGACCAGCAGCGAGCACTTCTGGCAGATGTGACTCTGCGGGAGAGTGGAGTTTCCCCAAGACTGCCACATCTCACAAGAGAGGCACATCACCGTCTCAGGAGGCATTGAAAAGACTACCTGGGAACAAGCTCACCCTCCACCTCTTCTCGTTGAAGCCTCCCGAGTCAAACCCTCAAAGCTCCGCTCCTTCACTGGCCCACTCACTCACTGGCCGCTTTCCACTAGAACTGCGTACACTCCCTTCAGAATTTCCAAAGAAGCAACTCAGGCTGTCTAATATTTCCTCACCATTGCAATGGGGGATATTTATTTGTTTTCCATGTACAGAGGTTGAGTGAAAATCTTGTCTCCGGTATTGTCCACACAGATCAATACATTGCAGCAGTACATTGCGGTAAAACAAGTCATTCTGGTTACAGAGAAAGTGCAGTGTAGGTAGATATGTGGTGCAAGGTCACATTGATTCAGACTGTGAGGTCAGGAGTCCACTCATCACGCTGTTTGCTTCTAACAGCATGGACACCGTCCTTGAGCCCAGTGCCATGATTCTGTTTTATTTTATCTTCGACTCTGTGGAGCTTTAGAAGTGAGAAGTGTTCAGGGCTGTAGGGAGCATTCCTTATGTTTGCTGCTTTACTGAGGCAGTAGGAAGTGTAGAGAGAGTCCATGGAGGGGAGGTTGGTTTCTATGATGTGCTCAGCTGTGTCCACAGTTCTCCGGTATATCATTCAGTTAAAGGAAGAGCGGTAGCCGGATGAAGATGTGAAATGCCGGGGTGGGATACGTTGTGTGGTGCATTGATAAAGTGTGTAGAGTAGAAAAGGACATACACCAAAGTTCCTATTGTTTGTTCTGGCTTTGTTATATTGGAATCTGTTATCTACTAGTGAGTACTATTATTTCAGGATCTGTGTATTGCTGGAGGACCATCAGAGGTTGCCCTTGATCAACGATCTTTTTCAACCTCTGCCCAGCCTGTATCCCGTCACTTCACTGATATATATGAACCATCTTGTTCAACCACTGTCCAGCCTGTATCCTCCACCTCAATGATATATATCAACCTTGTTCAACCTCTGTCCAGCCTGTATCCTCCAACTCAATGATATATATCAATCATCTTGTTCAACCTCTGTCCAGTCTGTATCCCACCACTTCAATGATATATATCAACCGTCTAGTTCAACGTCTGTCCAGTCTGTATCCCACCACTTCAATGATATATATGAACCGTGTTGTTCAACCTCTGTCCATTCTGTATCCCACAACCTCAATGATATATATGAACTATCTTGTTCAACCTCTGTCCAGCCTGTATCCCACCACCTCAATGATATATATCAACCATCCTGTTCAACCTCTGTCCAGCCTGTATCCCACCACCTCAATGATATATATCAACCATCTTGTTCAATCTCTGTCCAGCCTGTATCCCACCACCTCAATGATATATATCAACCATCTTGTTCAACCTCTGTCCAGCCTGTATCCCACCACCTCAATGATATATATATCAACCATCTTGTTCAAACTCTGTCCAGTCTGTATCCCACCACCTCAATGACATATATCAACCGTCTTGCTCAACGTCTGTCCAATCTGTATCCCACCACTTCAATGATATATATGAACCGTGTTGTTCAACCTCTGTCCATTCTGTATCCCACAACCTCAATGATATATATGAACTATCTTGTTCAACCTCTGTCCAGCCTGTATCCCACCACCTCAATGATATATATCAACCATCTTGTTCAACCTCTGTCCAGCCTGTATCCCACCACCTCAATGATATATATCAACCATCTTGTTCAATCTCTGTCCAGTCTGTATCCCACCACCTCAATGATATATATCAACCATCTTGTACAACCTCTGTCCAGTCTGTATCCCACCACCTCAATGATATATATCAACCATCTTGTTCAACCTCTGTCCAGTCTTCATTGTGACGTATTTTATCTCATTTATTTATTTCTGAAATCGGTGTTTGTTACCTGGAAGTACCTGAGGATTTATTGAATACAGCATGAGCTAGGGTAAAGACAGCCACTACAATTTTAGTTTCAATGTTACCAAATGGCTGCTGAGTTGATATTTGCCAGACGGAACTCCCAGTATTTACAGTTGAGTCTGTTTTGGTGATGTTTGGAGAGGCAATTCCCCTGTTGCCAGGAACAGCCACAGGATCTGCAGGGAGTGGTGCACATTTTTCTCTCTCTGGTCCCTGCCCCTCACTGAGAGTTAGTGGCCTTGGGAGCAGATGTAACTGACTGATAGTGGGGCAGGAAGGATGTTGTGTTCATCAGATCGGGGAGCAACTTGGACAGTCTTATTCTGATACAAGGTCTCTTTCCACAAATCTAATCTGATGAAACAAGAGTCCAGCACTATTATTTCAATTTTATATTAAAAGCGTTTTATTCCTGTTGGCCTACAGGAAATGTGATAGCCAATAGTGCTGGGCAAGACCTCATTTAACAATAAGATAATGATAAATTGAGTTTAGTTTAGCTGCTGGAGACAATGTAAAACGTATCCCCGGTGTCTGTTGACTCACGCCCTGGTTTTACAGCCCGATCATTGGTCCAGCCAGAATATCATGAGGCTCCTGTTCTTCCGTGGGTTGATGGCGTGTTAGTTTTTGAACTCTGATTGGCCAAAACACTGCATCATATTACTGGAGCAAGGGGTCCTGGGAGAGTTGCTGTTCAGGCTGTAATCTTTGGAAACTACTACCGTGTTCTCATTCCCAAGTATTTTGCCGCACGAAAGGTGTTTGTTACCTAGAAATAGCAGTGGATTTGTTTAATGCAGGATAAGGTAAGGTAAAGACAAACATTACAATTTTAGTTTCAACGTTATAAAATAGCCATTGTATTAATGTTATATTAAGACACTTTACAAGAGGCTGTCAGGGTAGCAGTCTGTCAACTGTTTTAATTCAAGTTGGATAATGCAACAGGACAATGATCCGAAAGACAAGAGTAAATCGATAGGAAAGTGATTTCAAAAGAAAAATTCGTTTTTGGAATGTCCGCATCAAAATCCTATTGTTAATCCCATAGGGATGATGTTGTATAGCTGAAGCAACAGTTCAGGCAAGGAATCCCACCAACATCCCAGAGTTGAAGCAGTTTTGTAACGCGGAATGGCCTAAAATTCTAAGTCGATGTGCTTTAAGATCAACATTTACCAGAAGCACTTGGTTGAGGTTATTGCTGTACAGGGTGTGGGGGTGGGGTGTGGTCGCACCAATTATTGAAAACCAAGGTTCACAGACTTATTTTGAACAAGTACATGTAAAATTGAATCATGTTAATCTTGTCATAACGAGACTCAGAGCGTTTAAAATTGAACGCGTTTAAAATTCTTACTTTTTCGGTCATTTTTGGAGGGCCTCTTTCTGCATGTCAGAATAACAGCGCATGTGACCAGTAGGGAGTGGTAAACATTTATATCGCTCTCTGTTCACCGTTGCTCAGTGAGAGTTAGTGGACCATGACCACATGTAACGGACTGATTAAGTGGTGGGGAGGATTTGTGAGCATTAACTGTGTGCACTGAATAATTTCTGTGTTGGAATGCAGGGAAAACTAATGATGATCCCTTGTCCCATCTGGTTCCATCTGCTCATTCCCCGCGCAACTTGTTTAAACTCTGTGCAGCCTGTATCCCACCAGCTCAATAATATGTATCAACCACCTTGTTCAACCCCTGTCCATTCTGTATTTCAGCACCACAATGATATATCTCAAAATTCTTGTCAATTTCTGGCCAGTCTGTAATCAATAATTACAATCTTAGTTGCAACGTTGCAAAATGGCGAAATGTTAATCTTGACAGCATTTAAATTTGAGTCGGGTGCTTTATTTTTTTGTCATTTTTGGAGAGCCACTTTCTCTGTTGCCAGGGTAATAGCCCATGTGACCTGCAGGGAGTGGTGCACATTTTTATCTCTCTCTGGTCACGGTCCCTCAGTGAGAGACAGCAGCCTCGGGAGCAGATGTAACATAGTGGGGTGGGGAGGATGTTGTAAGCATTGACTGTATTGACTGTATTATCCCTGTATTGGAATGAAGACAAAACTAATGAATATGGGCATTACATTTGTACAACTTTGTTCAGGCCGTCACAAATGTCTAGTAATCAGTCAATAGCTGTGCATAATTTAAAGTAAAAAGAGAGAACATTTGACACGTTCAGCAGATCAGGCAGCAACTTGGACAGTCCCAGTCCTGATACTGGCTCTTCCGCAGTTTCTCTTTCCACAAATCTAATCTGGTGAAAAGAGTTTCCATCACTATTATTTCAATTTTATATTAAAAACATTTTATCCCTGTTAGCCTACAGGAAATGTGATGACCAATTGTGCTGGGTAAGACCTCATTTAACAATAAGAAAATGATAAATTGAGTTCAGTTTAGCTGCAGGGCACAATGCGAATCATATCCCCAGTGTCTTGTGACTCTCGCCCAGGTTATCGCGCCCGATCATTGGTCCATTCAGATGACCATCAGGTTCCCGTTCGGCCATAGGTTGATGGAGTGTTAGTTTCTGAACTCTGATTGGCGGAAGCACTGCAACATTATACCGGTAACAAGGAGTCCTAGTGTTGAGGTCTGGGCTCTAATCCTTAGTACTTATACAGATGGGACACGATGCTCCTCCTTCCAAATGAATCAGAAGTCTCGGGCATCTGGACAATGGCTGTAGGTATATCCCTGAATACACCACTTGCTGTGAGATGTGTGGACGATGTACGAGGCTTCTGGCGTCGGTAAGTGACCGGTTCAGCCTTGTGACCCTGTGAGGTTAGGTCATGGGATATCATAGTTTTAGCTTCAAGTAAAATGGACCCGGGGATCAACCTGCCCAGGTTTATGAGGTGTTGAGCGAGTATTTCTGGTCTGTGTGTTCACTGTTAAGACCGTGTTTGTAAATCCCCCTTCACTGTCACACGCCTGCCAGGCAGTGGAAATCTAGCAGAAACTCAAGATACTGGAGATCTGCAGTAAAAACTGAAAATGTTTGAAGTAATTGTGACGAAATGTGTAAACCTGAATCGTCAAATTTGTTCTTCTCCCCACAGCTGTTCCTTACCTGCTGAGTGTTCCTGGTAATTCCAGTTTCCTTTTATTACATTCACCCTGGACTGGTTTATATTTCCTGAAATGGACCTGATTTAACCTGGAAATCGAAATAGCTCGTTGTGTGATAGTAGAACATTAAAGCAAGCACAACTTTTCGCAGTAAATTGTTCTGGTATCAATTTGCCTGTTGTTCCTGGGAATCTGTTCAGTGCAGTTGTTGCTAACAAGGTTCACATGAATAATCTCAGGAATGATCGGCTTTACGTATGCGGAGCATTTCATGGTTCTGGACCTGTGCTGGATGGAGTTCAGAGGGACGGTGGGGGTGGTGGGGGAATGTATGGTTAAGTAAACCTACTGAATTCTGAAAAGCCTGAATACATTGGACATGGAGAGGATGTTTCCATTAGACAGAGTTTGTGCTCTGAGAGCACCGTCTCAGAATAAAGACGCCTACTTTTAAAATTGTGATGACAGACAGACAGACATACTTTATTGATCCCGAGGGAAACTGGGTTTTGTTACAGCCACACCAAACAAGAATAGAGTTGAAATATAGCAAAATAAAATCAGAAATAATTAAATAATAATAAGTAAATTATGCCAAGTGGAAATAAGTCCATGACCAGCCTATTGGCTGAGGGTGTCTGACACTCTGAGGGAAGATTTGAGAAGTTTGATGGCCACAGGCAGGAATGACTTCCTATGACGCTCAGTGTTGCATCTCGGTGGAATGAGTCTTTGGCTGAATGTACTTCTGTGCCTAACCAGTACATTATGGAGTGGATGGGAGTCATTGTCCAAGATGGCATGCAACTTGGACAGCATGCTCTTTTCAGACACCACCGTCAGAGAGTCCAGTTCCAACCCCACAACATCACTGGCCTTACGAATGAGTTTGTTGATTCAGTTGGTGTCTGCTACCCTCAACCTGCTGCCCCAGCACACAACAGCAAACATGATAGCACTGGTCACCACAGACTCGTAGAACATTCACAGCATCGTCTGGCAGATGTTAAAAGACCTCAGTCTCCTCAGGAAATAGAGATGGCTCTAACCCTTCTTGTAGACAGCCTCAGTGTTCTTTGACCAGTCCAGTTTATTGTCAATTCGAATCCTCAGGTACTTGTAATCCTCCACCATGTCCACACTGACCCTTTGGATGGAAACAGGGCTCACCGGTGTTTTGGCCATTCTCAGGTCCACCACCAGCTCCTTAAATTTTTTCACATTAAGCTGCAGATGATTCTGCTTACACCAGGTGACAAAGTTTCCCACCGTAGCCCTGTACTCAGCCTCATCTCCCTTGCTGACAAATCCAACTATGGCAGAGTGATCAGAAAACCTTTGAAGATGGCAAGGCTCTGTGCAGTATTTGATGTCCGAGGTGTAGATGGTGAAAATAAGGAAGAAAGGACCTGTATAGCCCCAAAGCTGCTGACCACTCTGTCTGACACACAGTGTTGCAAGCGCATGTACTGTGGTCTGCCAGTCAGGTAATCAATAATCCATGACACCAGGGAAGCATCCACCTGCATTACTGTCAGCTTCTCACCCAGCAGAGCAGGGCGGATGGTGTTGAAAGTACTGGAGAAGTCAAAAAACATGACCCTCACAGTGTTTGCCGGCTGTCCAGGTGGGCATAGACACGGTTCAGCAGGTAGACAATGTCATCCTCAAATCCTAGTCGGGGCTGGTAGGCAAACTGGAGGGGGTCTAAGTGTGGCCTAACCAAAGGCCGGAGCTGCTTTAGAACAAGTCTCTCCAGCGTCTTCATGATGTGTGAGGTCATTTCCACCGGTCTGTAGTCATTGGAGCCACTGGGGCGCGGTGTCGTCGGTACAGGAACGAGGCAGGACGTCTTCCACAGCACAGGAATCCTCTGGAGACTCAGGCTCAGGTTGAAGACATGGTGAAGTACTCCTCATAGCTGGAGGGGTGGGGGGGGGGGGGGCACAGGCTTTGAGCACCCCGGGGCTGACAACACCCGGGCTTGCAGCCTTGCCTGAGAAAAATCTCTTCAGCCAAAGGATGGCTGCTGTGTGGAAACTGTTGGCGCAGACGGTGGTGGAGGCTGCCCTTTGCGCATATTTATGGCAGATTTAAATATGTTCATGTTTGCTCAGTAGCTTCAGGGTTGCAGGGTGATGGCAGGAATATGGTGTTAGAATAAAAATCATGTTTGAATGGTGGAGCAGACTCGATGGACAGAATCATCGAATTCTCCTCCTACATCTTGTGTCGGGCCATAACTGAACGATAACTCCTTCGTATCCCATATCAGGCATTGGGAAGTGCGAGGGGCAATTTCAGATTTGTTCTTTGAGATCGTTATATTTGTCTTCAACATTTAAACTTCGATAAACAGAAATATTTTTTTTTCTCATTTGTATTGCTAATGTGTTTTATTATCTGTCTAGTTAAAGTTAGACCTGCGATGAGCGATTTATTGGAAGAAAAACCGCAACTGAAAGGAAACCACGACTGAAGACGAGGGAACAACAACAAGTGAACCAGCCCGAAGACTGAGAGCACCGACTGGACAGAACCCTCCTGACTCAGAGTTTCCATTGATTCGGTCAGCAGAAAGTCTGGTGAGTCTCATTTAGTCAAACACTGGTCCTTTCGACATTGCATATCAATACAAAGGAAGGTAGGAAACAATTGGAATGGGACTGAATGTGCCAGGTATGCCTATGTCAGACCGAGCTGCAATCACTCCAAGTCTGGTAATGTGTTGTCAGCAGCCCAGCTCTTTAAAGCCACTTACATTCCCTCAGTGTTTGCTCATTTCAAGCTTTTGCATGTTTTGAAGTAGATTTTGGTCAGTTCTGAGTGGGAAGCGGGAATAAGAGGTGTTTGTTTATACTTACTGTCTTTCAGAAATGTAATTGCTTGAACTTAATTTGTGCCGACTCACTAACCATATCCTGTACCTTCTGAACCAAATTATCGATCTACACGACAGATAGGAATAGGTGTCACCCCGGGAACATCACTAAGCGCGGAACTCAAGTCCAAGAAACAGCTTCTCACCGTCAGCTTCTGCTTCCTAACAACCACCTGTTTGCAGACTCTGAGGCCCTGTAACAAACCCAATGTTAACAACAAGATTAGACAGTATCTAATATAAAGAGGAACTTGTGCTTCCTGGGGGCAGGTCTGGCACATGTGACGCTCGCAAGGAAAACCTCAAGGAGGGCGATCAGCGGGAAAGGAAGAATGGACGAGGGAGTCGCGTAGGGTGCGGAAGTGTGGGGTTGGGGGGTAAGGGAAAGATATGTTTGTTGCTACTATCCCGTTTGAGATGGCGAAAGCTACGGAGAATTGGGCGCTGGACGCAGAACCTGGTGGTGTGGTGGATGAGGACCAGAGGAAACATCTCCCTTGTGGGGCCGCGGGTGGATGGGCTGAGGGCAGACGGAAGATGGGCGGAATAAATGCGGATTAGGGCAGGATTGCTGGGGAAGAAAGGAAGAAGGAGGACATCTCATTAGTTCTGGAATGAAAAGCCTCATCCTGAGAGCAGATGCGGCGGGGACAGAGGAACTGAGAGAAGGGATGGAATAGGTATAGTGCAGGTAGCTGAGAGAATCAATGAGTTTATACAAGATGTCAGTGGATATACGACCTCCTGAGATGAAGAAAGATAGTTCGAGAAAAGGGTTCGACGAGTCAGTAAATGGGCTAAGTAAACTTGACAGCAGGAGCAGGAAGAAGCAGCAATGCATTCTGAAGTGTTGTGTCAGAGGAGTAGGAAAGCGATACTGGTGCAGGCTTGGAACAAGGATTATTCCACATTCCCGGCAGTGGGTAGGGGTTAGGTCGAAGGTACATTGTGCTTATTGTAAATGTTATTGTGTAAGGGAGTGACATGACTTCACTTCTTTGTGCTTTGTTTAGATTGTACCTGTATTAAGGTGTAAAATCCCGCTCCCCATACTAACACTGGTTATCCAGACCAAAGAACAAACTGCCGCAGGAACTCAGTGGGTCGGGCAGCATCTGTGGAGGGAAATAGACCGTCAACATTCCGGCCGAGATCCTCCTTCTGGACTGAGAGTGGACGGGAAATAGTCAGAGAAAAGAGGTGAGGGGTGGGGATGGGGCAAGAGCCGGGGAGTTAGAGGTGGATACAGGTGAGGGGGGAGGTGGGAAAGTGGAAATAGTGACAAGGGTGGGGGTGTGAGTGGTTGGGGCAACACGAGGCTGCAGAAGATGGAATTTAATTCCATAGAGGATTAACAAAGTGGTTAGAGAGTATTTGTTATAGAGAGTGCGATGAAGATTCTCCAGACTGATCCCTGGAGTGGTGGGTATCGGCAAAGTGAAAATTATTTGGGATTTGATGAGATTTTACCTGGAATATGGTGTAATATCCTGTTCCTCATAAAAACACGGGTTATACAGACCAAAGAACAAACTGCGGGAGGAACTCAGAAGGTCGTGCAGCATCTGTGGAGGGAAATGAACAGTCATCATTTCGGGCCGAGACCCTCCCTCTGGACTGAGAGTGGACGGGAAATAGTCAGAGAAAAGAGGTGAGGGGTGGGTATAAGGGTGGGCTGGGGAGGGAGAGGTTGATCATGGTGTGGGGGAGGCCGTGGGGTAGAAGTGGCGACAGTGGTTGGGAACTGAGTGGTGGGGTCAGAACAGAGCTGCAAATGATGGTGCCAAGATGAGGCCACCCTCGCGGTGGACGGTCAGCTCGTTAACTTCCGGCTGGGTTCCCTCACCTCGTGGTATGAATATCGATTTCTCAATTTGGTGATCAACATTTCCAATTTCCACACTTACCCTATTCGCCAGTCTGACCTTTTACTGCTTTTCACCTGCCCACTACTTCTTTGTGGAACCCCTCTTACTTATCTTCAGTCCAAAACGAGGGTCTTGGCCCGGAATGTCCACTGTTTGCACATTTCTATGAATGCTATCTGACCTGATGCCTGCCTGCTGCATTTTGAGGAAATTATTTTCATAGAGTATTGACAAAGAGGTTAGGGAGTATTTGCTACAGAGAGTGCGATAAAAATTCAGCAGACTAATTCCGAGGCTGTTGGAATTCTTAAATGAAGAGCGATCAAATTCGAAAACTCTTCCATTTGGGGAATTGAGGACTGACAAGTGAACACACTGAAATACCAAACATCTTTAAAGAGTGAACTGAGGATCCGAGTCTCTGAGACAGGTGACGACTGTTCGAGACTGAGATGAGGAAATGTCTCCACTTGGAGGGTGGTAAATGTTTGCAAGTCCCCAGCACAGAGGGCGGTGAAGACTCAATGACCTTCTTTACATAAAACAGTGGCCGGCAGATGTGTGGAGCCGAAGGGATCGAGGAAATGAAGATCGGGCAGAAACATGTGGCTGAGATGGAAGAAAAGCCTCCATTTGTTGATGGTTAGACGGGCTGAATGGCCCCTGCTGGTGTTTCTGACTTGATGTTTCAGTGTTCCTGTACATTAAGGCCGGAGGATTGTGAATAGAAATTAGTGTTTATAAACATAGACTGATTTACATCAAACCTGCACAGTTCCGTTCTGTGTATAAATTCTATGTGAGCCCGGCATGGGGATGAGCTCTTGACTCTATGACCAGGGAAAGCGGAAAGGGGAAGTGTACAGAGCAAAGCGTTGAAATGTATCTGCTATCAATATGAAATACTGTGGAAAATGCAGCATATGGGTCGGGCGGTATGTGATGGGCGATCAGCGGAGTCACCGGTTCAGTAAGGAGAACCCCCACAAGTCACCTGATCCCGTTTCCCGCTCCCATTTTACCACAGATCTGCAGCATCTGCGGATCACCCCCCCTCCCCCCCGTGTATGTGTAGATTCATTTTCCGTCCGTTCAGACAAGGCAGTGAGATCCCGATCTGTCACGTTCACTCATTGAAGGCTTTTTTTTTTCTTGACTCCACTCCACTATTATGACCTGCTAAGCGTAGCCAGTGTTTCCCGATGTTTGATCGTATTTCTGAGAGAATTAAGCTTTTTCCAATCATCTGGGCTTCTCAAAAATTTTTAAACTTCTGTTAAGCCTCCCTCTAGAAGTTCAGAAATAGCAATCTAGGCCGAATACCATTTCCACACGATTAAAACGGGCTATCGGTTTATTAGTTTTCTGTTGTATTTTTGCACTACTTATTTAATTATATACTTATTGCATTTCATTGTGTCCGATATTGTTATGTATTGCATTCTGGTGCTGCCGCAGATTCATTTAAATGCATTTATCAGAAAATGAAGTTTCCCTCCTGAATTTCCAAAGGAAGACTCCAGCTGTCTTATAATTCCGCACAATTAAAATGGGGAAACAGTTTATTATTTTTGTCATGTACCGAGGTTCAGTGGAAGTCTTGTAATCGGTAAAATCCAGGCAGGTCAATACAGTATATTGAGGTGAAATCGGGTAAATCAATAACAGCGTAACAAATTATTGTGGTTAGAGAGAAAGTGCGGTGCAGGTATATATGTGGTGCAAAGTCACATCGAGGTACATTGTGGGGTCAGGAATCCATCTCATCACACTGGGAACATTCAGTTCGCTTATAACAGCAGAATGGACACGGTCCTATGTTTCTGTTGTATTTTATCTTCGACCCGATGGGAGGTGAGAAGTGAGAATGTCCAGGTCTGTGCGGATCTTTGATAATGTTGCCTGCTTTACTGAGGCTGCGGGCAGGACAGAGAGAGTCCATGAAGGGGAGACTTGTTTCTCTGATCTGCTCAGCTGTGTCACAGTTCTCTGCTGTCTTCAGTCCAGCAGGTATCTCATCAGCTCAGTGCTATACTTATATCAACAACGTTTCTTCCAACAGTTGTCTTCATTGTGAAGTATTTTCTTCCGCCTTGAACCTCATTGAGTTTTCCAGGAATTGCTTTTTGTTGGCTAAAACTACCAGAAGTTTAATTGAATCAACACGCGGGGTAAATAGAGCCATTAAAATTTCAGTGTTTCTGTTACAAAATGGCTGCTTTGTTAATCTTTGTCACAATGTAACTCATAGCGGATGATGTGGATTTTGTTATTTCCTCTCTCAATTATCTTTTGGCGAGTTACTTCCTCCGTTTCCACGGTAACAACTGGCCAGAACTGCAACAGGAGTTGCACAATTTTATCGCTCTTTGGTCACTGCCTCTCAGCATCCTGTCAGTGGCCTCTGGAGCAAATGCAACAGAGTGACAGTGGGAGGAAAGGAGGCTGTGAGCATTGACTGTGTGGAATGTATTACACCAGGGTCAGAGTGGACTGAGAACTAACATATTAATGGTTGTGGCGATGGCATTTTCATCACACGGCCGAACAGTTTGGGGTGACACAAACATTTCTACAATCAGATTGTATCTGTGTGTTCAATAGAGAGGAAATACTACTGTTGCAGGGAACTTAAAGCAAGAAGAAGAAAATGCAGGATACGCCCAGCAGGTCGACAGCACCTTGAGCAGCCCCAATTATGAAACTGGGTCTTCCACTATTTCTACTTCCACAGATGTAGCTGAGATCCCAGCATTTTCTATTGCATAATTTTACATTATGAACATTTTGTTCCTGCCACACTGTGGGAAAAAATGGCAGCTAACAGTGCAGGGTAAGATCCCACACAGCGATGACACAGGGATCAAATGTGCTCGGTTTAGCTGCTGTGGACAGGCTGAAGGACATCCTCATCCTCTGTACCGACCGGGGAACCAGCCTGAGCACCGGCACCGGCAGAGGGTCATAGTTTGTGAATTGGAAATGTCAGGAACACCACGGCAAATCGCTGGCACCAAACATCGCAGAGTTGTGTGTTATTATACTGGGACGAAGTCTCTGAGAAAATGGAATGGGCTGTTTGGGGCTTCAGTCCACTTGGTAATTATACAGGTGTTTACTGGGAACTTCTCAGTCTGCAGTGAAGCCGAGGATCCGCGAGATTGGACATTGGTTGTACGGATATCACCGACTACAACACGTTTTATCTGTCAAGCCGACTCGATGACAGGAAGCAGAGAGTGAAGACTGAAGATTGATTTATTGAATGGAGGTTTGTGACGAGTGGCATGCAAGTGATAACACTGAGACCTCTATAATTCATTGGTCAGGACATTAACTCGAATGTGAATGTGCATGGCATCGTCAGCAAGTTTGATATGAAATTCGGAAGTATGCTTGATATTACAACAGGATACAATGAATTTAAAGAGATCTTGATCAGTTATAGAGTTGGGATGTGGAATGGCAACTGTTTTTCAAATTGGACGAGTGACTGATGGTGCATGATGGACAGTCAGTCCATGGTGGGACTGAAATAGTGAATGGTGAGACACCGAGTGTGTGGAACAGAGAAACCGGGGAGTACAATTGTACGTTTTCCTGAAAGTTCAGCAAAGAAGGCTTTAACCATGCTGGCCTTCATCAGTTGTGGCATTGAGCTTTGGGTTATGGGCATTATATTGTAGTTACATAAATTACTGGTGAGGCTATTACAGGCCTATTCATAGGCAGAGGTTTGGCCAAGCTGGATCTTTATTCCGCTGAGCACAGGAGAATGAGGTGGTATTGTAGAAGTTTATAAAATCAGGAAGGGACATAGATAATTTGGTTGGTCGTGGTATATTCTCTCGGATTCAAGATCCAAGTTATTTAATGTCATTCCAGTACACAAGTGAAAAGGAGAATAACATACTTTGGATCTGACGCAGGAACAATAGAACAAACACAGGAAGATAAAGAGCACAATTATAAAAACACACACTACATATGATAGCTTTAAACATTGAACGTATGTCCATGAAATGATAATAGGAAGAGGAGTGTCTGGACATATGGTGACTGACAGGAAATTTTAAAATAGTGGTGATGGGGGTGTGGAGCGGTGAGTTAGTGGGTGGAGGTGTTGATTTCCTTTACTGTTTGAGAAAATAACTATTTTTGAGTCTACTGGTCCTGGAGGTGATGCCACGTAGCCTTTCCTGTTGGGAGTGGGTCAAAGAGTCCATGCGCAAGACCGGGTGGGACTGTTGCCGGCCTCTTTCCCGCATGCACTGCACATAGTCCATTCTTTGCAGCCTTTTTAGAAAGTAGAGATGTTGGGGAGCGAGCATTGTGGAATGTGTTCTGGGACCATGAGGGGTTGTGTGAGATGTGCACGCCCAGGAGTTTGAAACTGCTTCCGGTTTCCACAGCTGCTGATGTAAAGACGTGTGTGAGTGGTGCAAGTTCTCCTGAAGTTGATAACCATCTCCTTTGTCTCGTTGACGTTGAAGAAGAGGCTAGCCAGTAGTCATTTGCTTCTGAAGGTATAGATTTGAAGACACATGAGTGAAGTGTTGACGATGGCCGTGAAGTCATCAGTGAGCTGGTGTCCACACTGACGGAGTACATGGACTGGGATGTTTTCTGGCCCGGCTGCCTCACAGGGGTTGAATCTCTGCACAGTCCTCTCATCTGCTGTTGTTACATTGTGTGGCTGTTCTCCTCGGAGAGTGTAGCTTTCGTGACTTGTTCGAGTTTCGAGCCTCGAAGCATTGTTTAGAGCGCACGGGAGGGGAACGTGACTCATGCAGTCAGCGCCATTTTCCCCAACGTAGTCTGTAATGCCGTTGATGCCCAGTCAAATATACCAAGGATTCTTCCCCAGGGTTGGGGAGTCCGAAGCCAAAGGCCACAGATACAATGGAGCGGAGAGACCAGAGACACCTGAGAGACCATCTCAAAACACAGTGCGAGTGATTATCTGGAACGATCTGCGCAGTGTTTGCATCGTTGGTTCTCTGCCTCTGGTTCAGTTTTCTCACCATGTTTGGAAATTCCCACTCATTTTCAGCTGTCTGTGACTCAAGTTGTAGGAGACCTGAAATCAAATCAGAAAATGTTTGAAGCCATTCCGACACAGCGAGTTGGAGCTGAAACATTAACTTTGTTTCACTTCACAGATATTCCTTATCTATTGACTGTTTCTCGCATTTTCATTTATTTTTAGAACATTACGTTGGAATGATTTACGTCTCCTGGGAAATGGAATTGTATAGGACACACAATGTAATTCATTCCCTTACAGAAACAGGGCTTTCAGACAATCTAGTCAGTGTCATTCTCCGCCTAGGCCCATATACGTGCACCCAGACCACCTCCCTTATCCATGTACCCATAGAAAATTCTCTTAAATTTTGCAATTTAACCTGAATTTGCATTCGTGAATTCTGATCGAAATAGTTCCTCCTCAGATTCCCCCTAAATATTCCACTTTTTGCCCTAAATCCATGACCTCACCTGAGGGGCAAAAAACTACATGAGTTCACGCTATCTATACCATCATAGTTTGTATACCTCAAGCAGGGGTATCCTTTGTAAACCTCTGGCAGGGGTTCGCAGACTGGGAGCCACGGACACCACGGTTAATGGTAGGGGTCTGTGGCATAAAAAAAGTTTCATCACAAACTCTTGTGCTTCACAGATTTCTAACTTGTTCAATCTACCCCTGTGACTCAGCTCCTTAAATACTAACAACATCCGTGTCTGCCAGGCCTCCTGCCGTCTCTACACTTGCCTGCCAAGAGCTATTTAGTGTAAGCTGGTCCATCTCTGACACATCCGTGCGCTTTCCTGATCTCTCCATCTCTAGAGACAGGTTGTTAACCAACATCTTTTATAAACTTACTGATTCCCGTGATAATCTCGACGATGCCTCTTCCCAGCCTATCACCTGTAAATTTTCTCAGTTTCATTGCTCCCCCGGCATCTGTTCACAGGATCCGGCAGTCCTCCCCCCACGATTGATGCAGGCCTCATTCACATTTACCGTACTTCCGTGCTCACCCCATCTTCCTACCACCGTAACAGTGATAGAGTTGCTCTTGTCCTTACCTACCGCCCCTTCAGCCTCTGCAACTTCCACCATCTCCAAAGAGATCTTACAGCTAAACATATTTTCAACTTCCTCGCCCACCCCACCCGCTTCTTTCAACAGGGATCACTCCCTCCATAATTCCCTTGTTCATTCATCCCTCCTCACTAATCTCCCTCCATCCACTTATCCCTGCAAGTGGCCTAAGTGCTACAACTACCCGTCCACCTCCTCCCTCCCCTCCATTCAGACACAAAACAGTCCTTCCAGCTGAAGCGACACTTCTCCTGCGAATCTGCTGGTGTCATCTATTTTGTCGAGTGCCCCCGATGCGGCCTCGTTTACATTGGTGAGAACAGCCATAAATTGGGAGACCATTTTGCCGAGCATCCCTGTATCATCTGGCACAAGGGAGACTTTGCAGCGGCCAAACATTTTAATTCTGATCCCCATTCCGACATCCCGGTCAATGGCCTCTTCTTGTGCCAAGATGAGACCGCCCTCAGGGTGGCGGATCAACATCTTATAATCCATCTGGGTCCCCTCCAACCTGATTGTATGAATAATGAATTCTCCTTCCAGTAAACAAAGCCCACCCCTCCCCCCACCATTCTGAACTTTCATTTCTCCCTGGGTCCCCTCATTCCCTTTCTCCTATTGACAACGCTCTGATTCTTTCCTCTCCAGCCCTTGAACAGACCATCACTTGACTTCATCTATCACCTTCCAGCTCCCCACTTTATCCCCCCCCCCGACCTTTGTATTCGGATCACTTCCCCCTCCTGCTCAGGAATGAAAAAGGCTCGTGGTCCAAACTGTGGACAGTTTACTCTTTTCCATAGCCAGTGCCTGCTGTGCTGAATTTCTCCAGAATTTTGTCTGTGTTACTCTGGATTTCCAGAGTTTGCAAGCTTTCTCGTGTTTAAGTGTGGCAATTACCGTAAGAATTATTTGGGCTTTGTTGAGATTGTACCTGGAATATGATGTAAAATCCCGCTCCCCACACTAACACGGGTTGAACAGACCAAAGAACAAACTACCGGAGGAACTCAGCGGGTCGGGCAGCATCTGTGGAGGGAAATGGACCGTCAACGTTTCGGGCCGAGACCCTCCCACTGGACTGACAGTGGATGGAAATAGTCAGAGAAAAGAGGTGAGGGGTGGGGATGGGGCAAGAGCTGGGGAGTGAGAGGTAGATCCAGGTGAAGGAGGAGGTGGGACGGTGGAAATAGTGACAGGGGTGGGAGGTGAGTGGGTGGGGCAACACGGGGCTGCAGAAATGGAATCAAATTCTGTGGAAGATTATCTAACAAGTAAGAGAGAGTTTGTTTTAGAGATTCACCAGATTGATTCCTGGAGGACGTTGAAGTCTCAGTGATCGTCTTCACATAAAACAGAGGCCGGCAGTTGTGTGGAGACCGAAGGGATCGAGGAAATAAGGATAGGGTATAAACATGTTGATCAGATGGGAGAGCAGCCGCCATCTTGTTGATGGTTTGATGGGCTGAATGGCCACCTCCTCCTGTTTCTCACATGATGTTGCAGTGTTCCTGTCCAGTGAGGCTCCGGAGGAATGTGAATAGAAATTAGTGTTTATAAACGGAGAAGTGATTTCAATGAAATCTGCACAATTCTTCTTTGGGTGGGAATTCAGTGTCGAATCGGGATGAGAATTGATCCAGTAACTCTGAGAACCGGGTGTGGAGCGATGGGGACGGGGAAGATGCAGCGGGAGAGATTAAAAATGTAGCTGGGCTAAATATGAAATAATATGTAAAATGCGGCCTGTAGATCGGGCAGTGTGTGAGGGGCGAGGAGCAGAGTCACCGGTTCAGACGGGAAACCCTCCACCCGTCACGTGATCCAGGTTCTCACTCCCATTTCAAACGCAGATCTGCAGCATCTGAGGGTTTCGCTTCCGAGGCCCCGCCCCCACTCTCACAGTCTCCGGATGGGCGGGGGTTTTCGTTCCGTTCTCTGTTGAAGGGGATCGTCGTCTGGGAGCCGGAGGACCGATCGCTTTCTGCGGGAACAATTGATCAAGTTCTCATCGGTGGGTAATGATAACCGGTCACTACGGGTAAACGTGACCTACATTTTCCCATCGGTGAGTACTGAAGCCGATCCCGGAGGGAGGGGGGCACCTGATGATGGGCAGGGAGTCCCGTTAACATCCTCGAGCCGGTGTTCTCGTCCCGCTTCCTAGACACAACCTGTCGTGGTCGGTCCAGGTTATGGGACCTTTACACCGAACCGCCTGAGATAAGCCGCCGCTCAGCCCCTGGTGTTCTGGTCCCAGGAGCGGGATGAGGTGGTGATGCCGAGACTGAACCCATCCATTAAGATGTACATGGTGAACTTTAGCTCCATCTCAAGGCCCGGTTCCAGATCCAAACTTCACCTGGATTGACGCCTGGCGTCGATAATTTTTGTACATATCTCCAGCATACTGGAACCGGTCGTTCGGCCTGTTGTGTTCTTGCAATCAGAGGGTTAAACAGAGTTATCGCATTCTCGGGACACTGCTCCACGTGTTTGAGTAGTTTCATCTTTCCCCGTTCAGACAAGACAGTGAGATCCAGATCTCTCACGTTTTCTCGGGGGACTGGGAAGTTTATTTCCATCTTCTTTCCATTGCTGCGACTTGCCGGCATGCTGACAGTGTTTCCCGATATCTGGCCCTATTAATGCGAGAAATAAGTCTTGTTCATTTATCTAGGTTTCTCGGAAATGTGTCCACTCCCTCCGGAATTTCGAAAGAAGCAACACAGGCTGTCTAATATTCCCACACGATTGAAATGGGGAATCTTTATTTTTTTTCCATATACAGAGGTTGAGTGAAAATCGAGTCTCCGGTATTCTCCACAGAGATCAATACAGTGCAGCAGTACATTGAGGTAAAACAAATCATTCTGGTTACAGAGAAAGTGCAGTGGTGCAGTGCAGGTAGATATGTGGTGCAAGGTCACATCGATTTAGACTGTGAGGTCAGGAGTCCACTCATCACGCTGTTCGCTTCTAACAGCAGAATGGACACCGTCCTTGAGCCCGGTGACATGTTTCTGTTCCATTTAATCCTCAAACCGATGGGAGGGTGAGAAGTGAAAATGTCCAGGATTGTGGGGATCTTTCATTATGTTGTCTGCTTTACTGAGGAATTATAGACAGAGTCCATGGAGGGGAGATCAGTTCCTATGATGTACTCCGCTGTGTCCACAGTTCTCGTTCAGTTAAAGGAAGAGCAGTAGTCGTATGAAGATGTGAAGTATCCGGATGGGATACTTCCTCTGGTGCATTGATAAAGTGTACAGTATAGAAAATAACACACACCAAAATACTTATTGTTTGTTCTGGCTTTGTTATATTGGTATCCGTTGTCAACTAGTGCGTACTATTATTTCATGGTTTGTGTATTGCTGGAGGACCATGAGATATTGCCCTGGATCCCATTCTCCCATCTCCCAGTGATATATATATATATATCAACCATCTTGTTCAACCTCTGTTCAGTCTGTATCCCTTCACCTCAATGAGATATATCAACCATCGTGTTCAACCTCTGTCCAGTCTGTATCCCACCATCTCAATGATATATATCAACCATCTTGTTCAACCTCTGTCCAGTCTGTATCCCACCAACTCAATGATATATATCAACCATTTTGTTCAACCTCTGTCCAGTCTGTATCCCATCACCTCAATGAGATATATCAACCATCGTGTTCAACCTCTGTTCAGTCTGTATCCCACCAACTCAATGATATATATCAACCATCTTGTTCAACCTCTGTCCAGTCTGTATCCCATCACCTCAATGAGATATATCAACCATCGTGTTCAACCTCTGTTCAGTCTGTATCCCACCAACTCAATGATATATATCAACCATCTTGTTCAGCCTCTGTCCAGTCTGTATCCCACCACCTCAATGATATATATCAGCCATCTTGTTCAACCTCTGTCCAGACTGCATCCCATTGCCGCAGTGATATATATATATATATATATATATATATATATATCTTTCAAACTTTGTCTTCATTGTGAAATTTTGGTTTGCATCTTTTCCAGAATTAGTTTTTATGACAGTTAGGACTACCAGAGGTGTAATTGAAAACAGCACGTGGCAGGGTAAAAACAACTATTTCAATTTTAGTTTCACCGTTACAAAATGGCTGAAGTGTTCATCTTTGCCATAATGGAACTCAAAGCATCTGAAGTTCAGATTGTTGTTTCATGTTTTGTTTATTTTAGGTGAGCCACTTCCTCTGTTTCCATGGTAACAGCCCGTCAGAGCTGCAGCAAGTGTTGCAGTTTTTTATCGCTCTGTGGTCACCACCTCTCAGCGTAGAGACAGTAGCCTCGGGAGCAAATGTAACAGAGTCATAGTGGGAGGAAAGGATGCTGTGAGCAGTGACTGTATGGGATGTACTACAGCAGAATGTATTCAGAACTAAGAAATTAGTTGGTGTGGGGTGGCGTTTACAGTTTAGGGTGGCAATCGGTTACTATCTGTGCATTAAAATGAAGAGGGACAAAATGCTACAGTTGCAGGAAATTTAAAGTAAGGAGGTGAAAATACTGGAAACGCTCAGCAGACCGGCAGCATCTTGGACAGTCTCAGGTCTGGAACTGGGTCTTCCACCATTTCTCCTTTCAGAGATGTAGTCTGATGTACTGAGTTCCCAGCATTTTCTACTTCATAATTTTACGTTTTGTTCCTGCTGCACTGCAGGGAACATGGCAGCCTGCTGTGCTAGGCAGGATCCCACACAGCAGAAAGATTGCGATCAAATGTGCTCGGTTTAGCTGCTGGGGACAGTCTGAAGTGTATCGGCATCCTCTATACAGACCGGGGAACCAGCCTGAGCACCGGCCCCGGCAGAGGGTAATTAGGTTCCAATTCCAATTCCACCTTAGTCACGGCAAATTACCGGCACCAAAGCGTCTTTGTATGAGTGATAATATCGGGCCGGTGACTCTGAGGAAATGGAACTGACAGTATACGGGCTTCGGTCCAGGTTGGTAACTCGACAACAGGGATCGGAATTTCCTCAGTCCGCAGTGAAGCTGAAATCCCGGGATGTTGGACATTGGTTATGGGGAAATCACCGTCCACACTGCCCAATAGGACATCATACCTGTCAAGTATTTTGGAGATTATTTAAGAGTTAACTGGGGAGTTGGGTGAAATTGGGCAGTGATGTTGCATCTGAACTTTGGTAAAGTCTGTAATAAGATCCCGCATGGCAGCTGATCGGGAAGGTTCGGTCACGTGGGATTCACGGGGAGCTGGGGAGGTGGATTCACACAGGGATCGAGAACAAGAAGTAGAGGGAGATGATCGAAAATGGTTTTAGGCCTGTGACGAGTGGGATGTGTGTGTCAGTGTCGACACCTCTGTAATTCATTATTCATGCCATTGATTTGTATCTGAATATACAAGGTACGATCAGTAAGTGTGAATTGAATTGAATTAAATTGAATTGATTTCTTAAATCCTTCACATACATGAGAAGCAAACATCTTTATGTTATGTCTCGGTCTAAATGTGCAATGCGCAATGAAAGTAATTTATAATAATTTATAATGTATTGAGCAGTCCATATAATATAGAGTACACTCAATGCAGCGTGAATTAATCAGTCTGATGGCCTGGTGGAAGAAGTTGTTCCGGAGGCTGTTGGTCGTGGCTTCAAAATTGTTTAATGACATTGCAGTCCACAAGTGTAAAAGAGAACAAAATAATTGTTTCTCTGGATCCAAAGCAAGACAGAAAAAAAAAACAAAAAAACAAAATGACAATCACAACAATAAACAAAACACAATATATAATGTATAATAGTTTAAAAACATTGTTCGTATATCCCTGAAGTGACGATAGACACAGGAGTTTCTAGACATTTGAGACTGGCATTGATTATACGTCCATAAAGTGACGTTAGGCACAGGAATGTCTAGAACTGTCAGGAAATGTTAAACTACTAGTGGGTGGGATGTGGAGGGTGGGTTAGTGAGTAGAGGTGTTGATCAGGCTTTCTATTTGGGGAAAATAACTGGTTTAAGCCTGATTGTCCTGGCGTGGATGTTACAGATTCACAATTCCTTTAAGGCAACACCAGAGTCTTCAAGCGAGTTTTGGGCATATATTGACATTTCTATCTCACGCAGCCTATTAAGAAGAAGGGTTAGGATATTAATGCTAAAGTTGTAAACGACACCGTGATTCCAAAGTATGCAGAATTGTGTGCAGTTATGGTCAGCTACTTGGAGGAAAGATATCGATAAACGTGAAAGAGTGCAAGGAAAATTACACGGACATTGCTGGTATTTAAGGAAATAATTATAGTGGTAGGTTGAACAGGTTAGAGCAGGGGAATGATGGGGTATATACAGCTACAAGTAAAGGAAGGAACCATGGACCCTAGGTTGGGAACCCCTGCTAGCGATATAGAAATCTATGATGGTACAAATAGGGTGAATGCAGGTAGGCATTTTCCCCTCAGGTTGGGTAAGATCATGGATTTAGGGGAAACAATGACACATTTAAGGGGAATCTGAGAGGAAACTACTTCACTCAGAGGGCGGTGCGAATGCGGAAGCAGTTCCCAGCAGAAGTGAGAGATGAAGGTTCAATTGTGGTTTTTGAGAGATGGTTGGGTAGAGGGAGGTATAGAGGGCTGTGGTCTGGGTGCAGGGGGATGGGACCACACCGAACATGGCACGGGGTGAATGGGCTAACAGTCCTGTGTCTGTGCTCTAAGGGCTCTGTGAATCTCAATTGAAACTTCTACACATGAACCACATTTGTTGCAGACAGGTGGTATCCAACATTGTGTTTTTATTTTGGACGAGAGTCTGCACTGCTGAGAGCTCTATAGAGCTGGAACTATCAGGAAATTTACTGAATGCACCTCGACAAGGTAAATACAACAGCTGAAATTTTAGTTTCACCGTTACAAAATGGCAGAATGTTCTGTTCATCTTTGCCATAATGAAACTCAGAACATGTCGCATTGAATGTGTTATTTCCTTTTTCGGTTATCTTTGCGAGCTACTTCCTCCTTTGCCAGGGCAACAGCTCACCAGAGCTGCAAGAAGAGCTGAACATGTTTATCGCTGTCTGGTTTCTGAATCTCAGCGGAGAGAGAGTGGCTTTGAGCATTCACTGTGCGGGATGGATGATGTATGTGCTGGAATGAAGAAACAACTAATGATTGTAGGGATTGCATTTATGCAATTCTATTCTGTGTGTCAAACATCTTGCAGTCAGTCAGTGTTTTGTGCATCAAAAGAACAAAAATAAATCTCCTGTACTGTGCTTCCAGTGCTATATTTTCAATTTGATATTTAAAACATTTAGTTCCTGTTATACGCCGGGAAAAGTGGCTGCTAATTGACCTGGGCTACACCGCCCTCAACAATAAAATAATGAACAAATATGCTCAATCTAACTGTCGAGACAAGTTGAAATGTATCAGCGCCCTCTTTAGGACCCAATATCCATGTTTCTCCGTCCAGACAAAGGATCATCAGGCTCCAGTTCTGTCATGGGTTGGTGTTGGAGTGTAAGTTTTTGAACTGGGATTAGCTGAGACACTGCCGCATATAACCGGCAGCAAAGAGCCCTGAGAGAGTTGGTGCCTGAGATACAATCTAGGGATGGGGTCTCCAGGAATATGGAAATTGTGGTGTTTGGGCTTTGGTCCACGTTGGTGCTTTTATAGATGCGGCTGGGTGTTCCTCCTTCCGCAATGAAGCAGACGTCTCCGGGGGCTGGATATTGGTAGCGTGAATCTCTCAGTGTGAGATCTGGAAAAGATGTGCGAGGCTCTCGGTGTGGGCTGTGACCCTCTGAGGTTGGATCCCGGGATACCGCACTTGTTTTGACCCAGATAAATGCATCAGGGATTAAGTTGTCTGGGTTTATGAGCTGTTGAGCGAGTATTCCTGTTCTGTGCTCAGATGTTTGGTTCTGAATTTCCATTTGAAGTAAAGCAGAGAATGAGTCCTCATTCTATCCCTCACAGGGAGAGGCTGTGATTAAATACTCTGTTTTGTGTTTACACCAGTAGAAATAGCACAGGGTTTCAGAATTCAATTCACATTTGGAAATCCCCCCTCACTGCCACCTGTCTATCTGCCAGTGAGAATCAAACAGAAACTCGAGATGCTGAAGATGGAACAGAACACGGAACAGTACATCACAGGAACAGGCCCTTCGGGCACAGTGGTGTGCCAAACCAGCTGAGAAGCAAATCAACCCCCCCATTCCCAAAACTAATGATTCCTACCTACACAATGTCCATATCCTCTCAATGTTCCTCACACCCATGTGCCTGTCTAAACGACTCTCAAACGCCTCCAATGTATATGCTTCCACCACCATAACAGACAGAGCATTCCGGGCATCCACACCTCTCTGAGTAAAACAAATTACCCTCACATTTCCTTTGCATCTACTCTTTCACACGTTCATTGCATGTCTTCTGGTATTGGACATTTCAAAACAGCGAAACCATACTCCCTGTCTACTCCCATACTCCCATACTATCTATGTCTTTCATACTCTTATAAACCACTATCAGATTTTCTCTCAGTCCCCACATCTCTGTGCAGAAGAATCCAAGATTTTCCGCTAAAAACTGGATGATGTTTGAATTCATTCTGACGAAAGGTCAGGAAACCGAATTGTTAACTTTTTTCCTCTCCTCACGGCTGTTCCTTACCTGCTAAGCGTTTCTAGTAATTCCAGTTTCTCTTCACTACATTCACCCTGGAACACTTTAAATCTCCTGCGAATGGATCAGTGCCCCTGCGCTCGTTTAGTAAGAATTGATGGAAGAGTAAAGAAACCACAGTTTTTCCCATTATCCTGATACCAAATGTCCTGTTTTTTCTTTCCCCGGAAATGTATTCAGTACAGTTTTTGCTAACAAGGTTCAAAGAATAATCCGAGGAATGATAAGCATTTTGCATGAGGAGCATTTGATGGCCCTGGGCCTGTGTTCAGTGGAGTTCAGGGGGTTGGTTGGAGGAGTAGGAGAAGTTAGGGCGGGCTTGATGATTTACACCGACTGAATGACAAGAAGTCTGGATGCAGTGGGAATAGAGAAGGTGTCTTGATTAGACGGTCTAGGATCTGAGTGTATAGCCTCAGAATAAAGAAGCTTCACTTTGAAACTGAGATGAGAGCCAAAGATTGGTTAATCAGTGGAATTTGTTACTACAAAGCGTGGTGGAGGCTTTCGTTGGGTATATATCATCTTCTGGATTGCTAAATAGATTGAGTATTATAGCAGGGAAGCAGGAATACAGTGCTGGAAAAAAACATGCTCCATGATTGAGTATGGTCACCTATTTCTACTCCTATATATTATGACTTGTATCTGATACCATGACTGAACAATGACTTTTTTTTTTATCCCATCTCAATCAAGTGAAAATCTCCAGATGCAGTGTTGGAGGCAATCATTGGATATATTCATGTTCTGGATTGCTAAATAGGTTGAGTATTATATCAGGAAAGCAAGAATACGGTGGTGAGAGAAAATCCTCCAATATTGATTATGGAATAGACTAGAATGACCGAATCACCCAATTCTACTCCTATATATTATGACAAACTTTATACCGTGACTGAACAATGACTTCTTTGTAGCCCATAACAAACAAGAGAAAACATTTAGATGCTGGAATTCCAAGCAACACACACAAAAAGCTGGAGGAACTCAGCAGGCCACAAAACATCAATAGCAGAGAGTAGAGTCGACGTACAGATGCTGCCTGGCCTGATGAGTTCCTCCAATTCCAGATTTCTTCACTCGGATCCTGATATATGCGTTCAAGATTTAAATTTCAGGTTAATGCTTTGATCTCGTTTGTAATAGTTACATACATCATTAACTGTCTGGTTAAAGTTGGACCTGCGGTGAGAGGTTTATTGGAAGAAAAGCCCGTGACCGAAAGCAAACCACAACTGAAGACGAGGGAACAGTAACAAGGAACCAACCGGAGGACTGAAAGCACCAACTCGAGGGAACCCTTCTGACTCGGAGTTAACACTGGCTCAGTCAGGAGAAAGTTTGGTGAGTCTCATTTACTCAAACACTGGTCCTTTAGACATTACATTTCTGTACCAAAGAAAATAGGAAATAGCTGGAGGGAGGCTGAAAAAACCTAGAAGCGCCATTCCAGATGTACTACTGTGCTGTCAGCATCCCATCTCTCTGAAGCCATGCATATTCCCTCATGCTGTTTGCTCATTTCAAACTTCTCACTTCTCATGTTTCCTTGTTTGTCTGTATTACGTCATAATAATTTCAAAAAGCGTTGAGAATTCCCTCCCAATATAAGACGCCGCAACTGCTACCTGATATAGTGATTGCAGAAATGCGGAATTACCATGAACTACAGCAACATGACATTGACTGCTCTGACTATTACAAGCTGCAATGATATACTTGCCCTCGTTGTCATGCAAGCCTCTGCTAAGAGCAAACCCTCTTGGAGCCAAATGTCCCAGCACCACATTTCTTTCAGTTCTAACTAGCAAATGCCAACCAATAATTTACATTTACATAGCCTGGAGTCAACAAGCATTTTTCTACCAAGAAATTGTCAGAACTTATGAATCTGCGATTAACAAGAAGTAGGTTTTGCAATGTTCCCATTTGACCCTGTACCAAAGGCACGGGTTATACCTGTTCTTGAGATGAACGAATGTCCTTGAAGCCAGGACTGCTGTCGCTGACGGAGTCGGTTTAAACTCAGTTCTTTTCGGATGGGAAGCAGCGTGTTGGGTCTGGTTATGAAGCAGTTGATATTAAGGTAGATGCGATGTTCAGAGAGACTTTGGAAGGATTGCCTGTGGACACAGCATCATGTAGTGATAAGAAGCAACAGGTTACCCTCCTCTTCCCACCCCACTCCCACTCACCCTCTCACCCTCCTATTTTTTGCCGGTGTTCATTGCGGGAGTTAGGAACTCTTTCTACTCACTGACCAGTGAAATTATACCCTTTTATTCCATTCAAAGCTCTGTTTGTTTATAAAGAATGGGGTTGAAGTGCGATCGGAATGAACTTGGGAGAATGCGTAAAAAAAGTTTAAATCAGATCAGCAGCAGGTTCGGTAGGCCGAGTGGTCCACTTATGCATTTGGGTTGTGGTCCACAGTCTCCCCATCTACCGCGCGCACCAGCTCACCACCCAAGCGCGCCCTCTCGCGGAGCTTCGTCAGTCCCGGGCTGACGTTGAGACGATTTCAGCATGCTGCGCGTGCCCGGTATCTCTCGTGAAGTGACGTAACATTTACTTGGCTCTCCTTGGTGACACCAAATACCAATTTAGCATAACAGCAATGGGGATATGGGCTTCGTCATTAAGGGGTTTCCTTAACAAGGAGTTGGCGGAGCGTTAAGGGCGACAGATTGAAGTGGGAGTTCAGGGGTTTTATCTCCTCTGAATGAGAAAGGATGGAGAAGCCTTCAGCATATTTTTAGTGCACACCGATAAAGTGTTGCCTGCAAGTGCGGAGTCGGATTGATTTTGACAGCAAGTCACGATTTTACTATCTGGAGGGACCCGGTGGCTTCATTTTGTTTGAGGAGTCTGGGTTTAAACAACGGAGTAAGCAGATGCACCTTAGGCCAACAGTCTGTCCCAGTGGGTGTTGTGGGGACAGATGCTTGGAGTATGGTTGCTCCTTGTCTACATTAGGGACAAAATGCAACATTTACAAGTATGTTATTGGCTGACAACATTTATATTGATTCAGTATCTTATTTATGATGCAATTATTGTCCAACTTATGTTCGTTTAATTGTCGTTCAAAACATACATGAAAACCCATGAACACAGCCAAATACAACAGCGTTACTGCACACTAAGCCTCCTTGTTGGAAACTGCCTCTCTAAGATACCCCAAGGGCATAGGCATTTCCTGAATAATATTATCTATCCGTCATAGTCTGTCAATTTCTCCTTTACCTTCTGTTTTACCGAACAGAGTGTTCTCCAAGGAATCCTGTCTTCTCATGATGTGGCCAAAATATTTCAGCTTTTCAAGCTTCCTAGTGAGCAGTCTGGCTGTATTTCTCCAAGTATTGATTTTTCGGATCTTCTTGCTGTCCAACGAACTCTTAACACTTTCCTCCATCATCCAAAGTCAAAGGCGTCGATTTTTTTGTATTCAGCCTGACTAATAATCCAGCTCTCACAGACATACATCTCAACTGGAAATACCATAGACGTCTCTACGGTCTATCGTAGACAATGTTATGTCTGTGCTGTTCAGTAGTTTCTCTAAATCCCCATTTCTGTCCTCCCCAGAAATAAATGCCGTTTACTTCTGTGGCTGCATGTACCATCTATATAATTTTTTGTATTGAGTAAGACAAAATTCGTCACTGCTTCCACTTGCTTTCCATTTATCACCACGGAGTTAACAGGACTGGTTGGTTTTGTTAATATTGAGCAAGAAGCCAGCTTTCAACTTTCTTCTTTCACGTTCATTAGAAGCTTCCTCAGATCCTCCTCACTTTCAGCCATTAGAATATTATCACCTGCCTATCTGAAATTGTTAAAGTTTTGTCTGGTAAATTTGATTCCAACATCTCGTGTCCTCTAGACCGGCATTCATCATGATGTGTTCAGCATATTGATTAAATAAGCAGGGTGACAGTGTGCAACCTGGTCATACTGCTTTCTCAAACTTGAACCAGTTTGTTGTTCTGTGTCGTGCTAAGTGTTGCTTCTTGATCATTGTACAAGTTTCTCATAAGGCAGAACAGATGTCCCGGTATTCCCATTTCTTTAAAGATTTGCCATAGTTTATTATGGTCCACACGGCTGAAGGCTTTAGAGTAGTCAATAAAACATTGATAAGTACTTTTCTGGAATTCTTGCGATTTCTCCATTATCCAGCCTAGGTTAGCAATATGGACTCTGGTGCCTCTGCCTCTTCTAAAAGCAGCTTGTACATCTGGCTGTTCGTGTTCCATATATTGTTGGAGTCGTGCCTGCGTGATCTTTAGCATTACCTTTCTCGGATGTGAAAATTGTCAGTAAGTTTTGGTAATTTGAACAATCCTTTACATTTCACTTCTTGGGTATTGAAATAAAAATGGATCTTAATCCAGCCTACAGGTCATTGTTATTTTTTGGATTCCCAGAGCTGATGGAAAATTGCATGCAACACGTTTACAGCACCATCTTTTAGAATTTTAAACAATTCAACTGGACTCCTGGCACATCCTGCAGCCTAATTATTGGCAATGTTTTCTATCGCCCAGTCGACTTCACTTTCCAGAACGTCCAGCTCTACATCGATGAGGGGGTCTTTGCAGGTGTCTTCGCTGTTGGGTCTTTCTGCAATTCTTCTGTGTGTTTCTGCCAACTCCTTTTGATGTCCTTTGCTTCTGTGAGGTCCTTCCCTTCTTTGTCTTTTCCTATGCTCATTTTACATGAAATGTTCCTTTGATTTCTCTAATCTTGTGTAACAGATCTCTTGTTTTGTTTTATTTCCAATTCTGCTGGCTTCTTCAGCTTCAGTGCATCGCTCCTTTAAGTAAGTTTCCTTATTCTTCCTTGCTATCTTCTTGAACTTTGTGTTCAGTTGGAGGTCTTTGTTCCAATCTCCTTTTGCTCCCTGTAATGTAGGAGGGTGAGCAGTGACGGTACGAACTTGTTTAAAATTATGAGGGACAGAGGAACTGACTCACTCCTTTATTTGTGTAATTCAGGTCATTGCCAGCAGGTGGGGCTTTCTTCCACTCGGACGGAAGACAAGAAGAAGACAATCAACCAACGTCAGTCAGAGTCAGAATGGACACAGGTATGTTCACTGGGCTCTTTCTCATTAAAATTCGGTCCTTATGGTACACGTGTAGTCAAATTATCAATAGTTCAGAGGGATAAACTTGGGCGATAAAGGAGCAGAGAGAAAGCATTATTCCAAATGGTAAAACGTCCATGAGCATTGAACAATTCACCAGCTCCAGCACAGGGACCTAACGAGTCGAATCGCTCCCCTCACCACACAGATCTTCACCTGAGTAAAAGGAGAAGGAGCTCCTGAATAAGGTGGGAGTGGGTAACACTCAGACAGGAATACAACAGCGGGCAATGTAACAGTCGAGGGGACAAATAGAATTTCTGTCAGCATTTGGTACGCTCTGATGTGGGAAATGCCTCTGACAGCCAGTGAGAGGAACAGATGTTGTTTTCACTTTGGGAACGGCAATGGTGAATTCTCTCCCGATTTTTGGGTTGTTGAACAATGGAGGTGAGAGGATTTTCCCAGTGTCTTGTTTTCTGTGGCCAATTTAAAGATCATTATATTGTGGGAGAACGGGCTGTGTGCAGAAGACAGTAAACAAGAGAAATTTTACACAGGGTATCTGAGGGTTGGTGGGGTGGGCTGCCGAAACAATGAAATGCCCTTGGCGAATAGGATTAAAGTAAAACAAAATGATAAGTGGAGCGGGCACCGCACAAAATGCTGCAGTTACTCAGCAGGTCAGGGAGCATCTGTAGAGAGAAATTAACTATCGACATTTCGGGTTGAGGAATCTTACAGAATTTGTAAATTGATTTCAAAGTTGTCTTGGGCACATAAAATGGAGTCTGGATTGGAGGAGCGGTGTTCTGGCTGAAGGTCTGTGACCAGAAGTGTCCACAAGGATCACTGCTTCACCATGTGTCGTGTGTGATGTAAATAAATTAATAATACACTATGTGTTACTGAAAATGATATACTGGGTGGACTGATTCGTTGACTTACAGACTTGGCGGAGTTGCGTAAATTTGGGACTGTTGTCAGAGTGTTCAGCATCCAATTATAAATATGAACAGAGTCAACAAGTACAGTTAATTCATGCAAATGTGAGAGGTTGCACTTGTGAGAGGTCAAGGTCGCGAGCGATGTTCACAGTGAGTGCTGGGAACATTAGTAAGATTGATGTATGATCGAGCCTTGTGATGGATATGCATAGCTATCTGAAAGTGGAAACACAATTGGTAGGGTTCTAACGATGAGCTGAGGTGTTTGTTAAAGTTGGGCTGTAACTTGATGAACGTTAGTTAAGAGACGATTTTGATGCTGTGCAAAAATCTGGTAACCACATCACGAGAATGTTGTGAAGAGTCTGGAGAGGGTGCAGATGAGTTTCACCACAAATCCCAGAGGGAATAGGTTTAAGATTAGAGGGTAAAGTTTAAAGGGGATTTAAGATGCATATTTTCCACAGAGAGTGATCGATGTCTGGAATGAGCTGCCGAGGAAGGGACTGGAAACAGATACTCAGCAGCATCTGAGAGGCTTTTGAACTCATGAGTAGGCCGGGAACGGAGGGATATTGATCATGTTCCTGAAGATGGGATTGGTTTAAATTGGCATCGTGTCTGCATCCGCATAGTACATCTACAATTTTATCTTCTATGAATGACTACAGATCTGAACACCGCAATCTCCGCCTTCCTGTCAAATTGTGAGGATCACCACCTGCTACGGTTGACGCGATTCTACATGGAGCGATTGGAGCAGGCGATTGAGGAGGGTGTGGAGGGAGTCAGCTTCATGTTAATGGGCGAGGATCACCTCACCGGGCTAGAGTATCATGTAAGTGGTTGGAACATAGGCTGAGTGTAGCTTCTACAGAATCTATCACAGACCGACAGAACCGGTGTAACGGCGCCTCTGGGCTGTGAAAATCCTGTAATGCTTGTGGTCAAAATGAAGAAAAGAGTTTTCGTTTGCAGAAACTCTGAAACTTTATTAACCAATATAGGCCTCTGTCCATTTTTCTCAACACATTCACTTTTAGACAGGTTAGGATACAGACAATGATTGAGAGGTGAATTTAGTGACGTTCAGTTGCCGGACATTGCAAGTGGACAGAGAACCACTTTACACCACTCAGTCTGACATTACATCATGTTCCCAACACTCGAACTTAATGGGCATTCACCCGACTATTTTAATTACCCCCGGGTTTTCCCACTAATCAAATATATAGTGACTATTTCTCAGCTCATTTCTCCAGTCTACCTTCAACCGCATCGTCAATTGCACAGGCAGTACTGAATATCGTCTCACTTTTCAACTACTAACCCTAATTCATTTGATCAAATCTCCCAACATGCCTCACGGTTCAGTTACATTCTGTTCCTTGTGACTGTTCCATTTGGAGTTTGTAATTATCACAGCATATACTGTTAACACTGGGAACTGCAAAATCTTACAATTGAAAGTAGTCCAAGCATCTGCAGTTAACTCGGAATTACCAAGAAACTCCTTTCAAATGGTCCTCGTGTTACTGGGACACATTCACCTATTGCTCACCAGATTGTATTTTAGTGAAGAGCCAAACATGATCCCTAGCACTAACATTCCACACGAGACAGCTGACAATTTTAATCCAAACTTCCTTCTCTGCATTACCACCATTTGACTTTGGTCTCTCTGACACGCAGAAAAGGACTGCAATTGCTGTCTGCTCCTCTCTGCCAGTTCTCTGCTGCGGTTCGCCGGGGATTACCACAGGGAATATCAACAGTGACCCTGTCATAGCTTGACTTAGCCATAGTCATTGAACTCTACAGTACAGCAACAGGCTCTTCGGCCCATCAGCTCCACATTATACGCCTAGTCACATTGATCTGCACACCGACTAGAGACATCCATACCCGTCTCATTCATGTACTTAACCAAATAATTTTAAATGTTCAAATTGAATGCACGTATACCAGTTCTGGTGACAGCTCGTTCCATACTTTCACCAGTCTCTGAGTGAAGATTTTCTCCCTCAAATTTTCTTTCATCTTTCACCCTTAATCCAAGACCTCCAATTCCGGTCTCACCTAACATCACTAATACATGCCTGTTCGCATCTACAGTCATTATACCATTTATGCACTTTTATTCCTCTATCACATCTCTCCTGGTTCTCCTGCACTCTAAGACAGACCTAACCTATTCACACTTCCCCTATATCTCAGGCCCTCAAGTCCTGACAAACCTTTATATAACTTTTTCTGCACTTGTTCAATCTTATTGATATCATTCCGAGCGGTTGGTGCACACATTGCTCCCAATTAGCCCCTGTAACATCAATTCCGACAGACTATCTCAACTTCTGTATGTAATATTTTGATTTATGAATGCCCATATCCTAAAGGTTTTACCAGGACATCTACGCCTGACGCTTTTAAGCAATTTTTGATCTGTATTCCCTGATATCTTGGTTTTACCGCACTGCTCTACCACTCAATGCCTTAGTGCTATCGTGGTTTGTCCTCAAATAGTGCAAAACCACACACTTGTCTTGATTAAATTCTATCTGTTGATCTCCATTCTACGTTTTTCCAGCTTTTCCAAGTCCAGCTGCAAGCTCTGTTAAACTTCCTCGCTGTTACTACATTGATGTCATTCACAGATTTACTGACCCAGTTTATCACATGTCATCCAGACCGTTTAGATATGTGACATAAAACACCAGACCCAGTACCGATCTCTGAAGGACACCACCTGTCATAGACCTCCAGTCAGAGAAGCAAACCTCTACTACCTCTCTTAGCTTCTCTCATGAATACAATATCTAAACCAACTTACTACCGTGTCATGAATGCCAAGCGACTTAATCTTATTGACTAGGTTCCCATGAGGGACTTGTCAATCGCCTTGCTGAAGTCCATGTTGACAACATCCACACACTTGCCTTCATTACTCGCTTGCTAACTTCCCCGAGAAACCATAAGATTGGTTATACAGGATTGACCATGCGAAAATTAGTGTTGAATCCTAGTGAATCCTTCTCCATCCAAGTACTCATATTCAGTTCCTTAGAATACCTGCCAATAAATATACCACCACTTGTGTTAGGCTCACCAGCCTATAATTCCCTGGCTTATTCTTGCATCCTTTTCAAACAGCGGAACAACATTGTTCCCCTCCAATACTGCTGCACCTAGCATTTTAAATATCTTTACTAGAGCTCCTGCAATCTCTGCACTAGCCTCAGACAAGGTACGAAGGAAAACCCTGGGGATTTATCCACACTATTCTGCATTAGTCAGCAAACACCTCCTCTTCTGTAATCTGTACAGAGTCCACGAACTCACCGCTGTTTCTCCTCAATCTAAAGACTCTGAATGTCTCTCAAGTAAATGTAAATGCAAAAACATCTATTTAAAATCTCCCCCACCTTTTCCAGCTTCATGCATAAAGGCCCACTCTGAACTTCAAGAGGACAAATTTAGTCCGTTGGTATATTTTTGTTCAAAACATATTTGATTTTTGAATTTATACCTGGGATAAATCAGGCCCTCCTGATTTCCTCCTTTAGTAGCTCTTGCATTTCTTGTACTCATCAAGTACCTCATTTGATTCTTCAAGCCTATACTTGCGATGCGCTCAGGGCCGTGATATCACAAAAAAAAAACAAAAAAAAAACATCGGAACGTACAAACTCTTCACTTGTGGTCATTTATGGATTAAAAATCTGTACTCTCAAAATATCAGTTTTGAAGGCCTCTCACTTATCAAGCACATCTGTACCACTAAACAACCTGTCCTAATCTGCTTTCGTCAGATCTTTTCCGGTACCATTAAAATTTGCCTTTCTCCAATTTAGGATCTTAACCTGAGGACAAGACCCAATCCTTTCCACAATGATCTTTAACCTAATGACATTATGATAACCAGATCCAAAGCGTTCCCCTGAACACACCTCTGTCGCTTGCCCTGTCTTGTACCCTAATCGGAATTCCAGAATGTGCTCTGTCCAGTTGTCACATGAATATATTGATTACAGAAACTCCCTGGACACATTTGACCTACACTATCCCATCCAGCGCTTTAACACGGAGTACAAGTCAATAAATGAAAACACAGTATCTTCTGTTTTTTTGTTTCTGTGATCTCCCTGCACATTTGTTCTTGTAAATCCCGTTGACTATTGGGTGCTTTATAATATAATCCCACTATGTGGTCATACCTTTCTTAGTCCGTAGTTTCACCAATGCAGTCTCATTGGACCGGCTATCCAGTTTGTCCTGTCTGAGCAATGCAGGGACATTTTCTCTGACTGGTTATGCCAGCCCTCCATCTGTAATCCCTCTCGCTCTATCGAATCATGTCTAACCCAAAGGAACCCTGGAATGCTGAGCTGCCAGTCCTGAACCTCCTCCAACGAAATCACGCTAAAGGTTACAATGCTGTCATTCAATGAGCTGATCCATGCGCTAGGTTGATCTGTCTTTCCTACAATACACCTTGCATTGAAATAATACGCATTTTGGAGAAAAGATGCTTATCCTTTAGTTTCCTGACTTTGCATGTCGGCTTAACAACATCTTTCCCACTCAACCACTCCACTATCCACGTTGGTTCTTCATCCCCCTGCAACTCAAGTTTAACACCTTCCCCCTCCCCATGTAACTCTAACAACCCTTCCCGCAAGGGTATCAGTTCTCCTCCAGTTCAGGTGCAAAACGATCAGGTGTCTCTAAGCCCCAACTTCCTTGGAAGAGAGCCCATACATCCAAGCATCTGAAGCACTCCGTCATGCACCATTTCATCAGCGACACGTTAGACTGTACACCGTCCTATTTCAGGCCTCATTCGCACGTTTTATGGGTAGCAATCCTGAGAACGCGGCCATGGAGTTCCTGCCCGTCAGCCTAGCATCTAACTCCATGAGCTAACTTTGCAGGACCTCATCACACTTCACTAGTACATCAGTGGTACCAACGTGGCCTACGACCTCTGGCTGCTCACCGTGCCCTTAAGAAAGTTTCAGAGTCGAAGCGAGGACTCCCTGACCTTCGCAACACACCATACAGAAATCTTGTACTCGTTAATAGAATCTCCTGTCTGTTCTTCTAACCCTTGAGTTCCCCTGTCAGTGCAGTTCACTATTCTCACCCTTACTGTGTCACAAAACGAAACTCAATGCCAGAGACATAATCGCCATGGCATTCCTCTGTTAGGTCATACCCCGCAACTGTAAGCCGTATACCTGTTATAGTGGGGTTTCCTGAAGTGGCTGCCTGTCCTCTTTTCCCCTCCTGTGTCCTGGCCTTGGTAACAGCTCCCTCCCTTTATCGACTGCCAGCCGACCTCGCAGCTTTTTGAAATAACCTGGGTTCATCCAGCTCCAATTCCTGAACACAGTCTGTAAGAAGCTGCAGGTGGATGCAACTATATGGTTATATGGTTAATTCCTGAAGGTGTAGTTATCGGGGACATTGGAGGTTTCCCTGCCTTGCCACACCCTGTATGAAGAACATTCCACTATCCTGCCTGGTATTCTCACTGTTCTAACTGTGAAAAGGAATCGAAAATACTATAGAAAATCTATAGTATCTAAAGCCTCTGCCTCTCCTCACTGAAACCTCTCTGACACAAAGTCTCAACTCCACGCTCTATCTCTCAATCACTCACATTACGTCTGCTCCGCCTAAGCTTTGCCAAGTGGATAAGTACCCCGCAATCTGTGGCGCGGAATGTCCCGAACGACCCCCTCGCTTTTCTTTTTAAATCTTTACCCCGCTTTGAACACTTCAATGACTGTTAGTGATCTGTGGAGAGCAGAATATGCTGGGTCAGTCTGTGATCAGGGTAGATTTGAACCCATCCCTCCGCTCCTCAATATATTTCCCATTGTTCATTACAGAGCGTGACTGAGCTCGCCGAGAAGGGACATCGAGCAGACGCTTCCAAACTCCTCCTGGATCTGGTGATGGAGAAGGGCTCCGGGGCCCGGAAAGTGATGTGGGAATCCTTTGTGAAATTACATCATCATTTACCGAAGCTGAGCAGAATATTGAATGAAATACGGGAACGTGGTACGGTGAACAATACACTGTGTATTACAATATAGATGCTGATGAATTTATAGTATTACACAGAACAGACTTCATGCAGGTTAATCTGTTTGAACAGGTGACGGCCAGGTCGCCTACATGGACACTGAGCGGGGTTTATCTGAAGTGCCCAAGCATCTGAAAGGTAAGTGATGGAACGGACATGTCAATGTTTTTAATTCACGCTGAAAGTCTGACTACAGTCCTATAAAGTCTCAGTATTTTCTCCTTGCTATTACCTTCGTTTACCCTTGAAATATATGACAACGTTACATTTGCCTTTTTTGCTGCAGACTCGGACCGTAAATTAACCTCTTTGGAAGCTTGCTAATCCCTGTGTAACTTTGATGTTTCGACCTTCTTCCCATTTAGATAATGGTCCGCACTATTGTTCTTTTTACCAAAATGTATTATTGGACATTTCCAAAAACAGTATTCCATCTGCAATCTTTATGCCCATTCTTCCAATTTGTCTACGCCCTGCTGCAATCGCCTAGCTTCCTCAGCACTACCTACTCCTGCACCTATCTTTCTATCATTCGCAAACTTTGCCACAAAGCTATAAATTTCATCATCTAATGCATTGACTAACAATGTGAAAAGCAGCGGTCGCAATAATGACTCCTGCAGAACACCGCTAGTCACTGGCAGCCAACCAGAAAAGGCCACTTTTATTCTCACTTGCTATCTCTATCATTCCATATCTCTTGTCAGTCATTCCGATATCCGTGCCAGTAACTTTTCTATCTTGCCAACGTCATTTTCCAGTGGTCCAATATGAACTCTTTCCTCCATTTTACTCTTTATATAACTGAAAACAAAGTTTGTTATCCTGTTTTATATTATGGTCTTGATTGCCCTCATATTTCATGTTTTCCCTTCTTACAGCTTTCTTAGTGGCCTGGTGTTGGATTTTAAAAGTTTTCCATTCTTCCAACTTTCCACTCACATTTGCTACCTTACATGCCATTTCTGTAATGCGTTTTATTACATTGCGATACTGGTACAGGTATGTTATATTTCTCCCTCTCAAATTGCAATTTGAATCCAATCATTTTATGATCATTGCCTCCTAAGGTTCCTTTGCATTAAGCTCCCAGTTAAGATCTGGGTTATTACACAACACCCAGTCTAATATAGACTTTCCCCGAGTAGTCTCAAGCACAAGCTGCTCTACAAAGCTATCTCGTGGGAATTCAATAAATTGCCTCTCATGCGATCCGACACCTTAAGTATGCTTGATTTTCCTACTTCCCTTGCATATTGAAGTGCCCAATTACACCTGTGGCATGATCCTTATTACATGCCTTTTGAAGCTACCTTTGCAATCTCATCTCAACATTTTGGCTACTATGTGGAAGCTTATATATGATTCCCACAGTTTTTTTTACCCTTGCAATTTCTTATCTCCACCCACAAAGATTCAACATTCGCTGACGCCATGTTACCTCTTTTTAAAGATGCAATTACATCTTCCACCAGCAGAGCCACACTACCACCTATGTCGTCCTGCCTGCCCTTTTGACACAAAGTATATTCTTTGACATTAAGCTCCCAACTATGGCTTTCTTTCAACCACGACTCAGTGATGCCCACAACACCAAGAGTTCTTCCACTTTATTCTGAATGCTACGAGCATTTAAATACCCCCCTGCCATATTAGTTTAAAACACTCCCAACAGCTCCAGTAAATCTTACCGCAGGAATATTGGCCCCCCTCGGATCCAAGTACAACATGTCTCTTTTGTACAGGTCCACCTGCCCCAGAATTGGTCTCAGTTATCCTAGAAATCTGAGTCACTGCCCCATGACCCAATTCTTCAGCCACGCATTTACTGCCACTTCATTCTATTCCTATCTTTACTATCGTGTGAAACAGGCAAGAATTCTGAGACAAGCACATTTGAGTTCTAGCTTCTCAGCTTCATTCGTATCTCCCTATGTTCTGTCTTCCAGACTTCCTCCCTTTTTTTCTCCCAATGTCATATGTACCAATTTGTGAAAAGACATCTGGCTGCTCAACATATTGTCTGTCCAGAGGCATTTCGGACCCTGGCACCAAAGTACCAACTTTTTTTTTATTCGGGAAAATACGTTGAATGTCTATGTTCATCAGACAACCTATTTCTCTCCGTCCTAAGATGTTCGAAGGAAACACAAGGAGACTCTGCGGGCACAAACTGAAACACTGAGAGTGGACACGATCCTGATGAGGGAGAAGGTGAAGGTTTTCCAGCTGGTTGATCGATACATTGAGCTCACGGTCATTTCTACTGTTCGAGATCGGAGACTGGTGGAACATGAGCTGTTAGCAAGAGGCAGAGCCCACGAAGAATTGAGAGAGAAACATCTCCACAGAGAGCTGGAAAAAATCCGGATACATCAGTTATTCAAGAGGAGTTTTCTTAAACAATTTAAAAGACCTAACATGGAAAAAAAATCTGGGATGTCCACAGCGGTGGCCGGCGTTCCAGGGATCGGAAAAACAACAATGGTACAAAAGATTGTTTATGACTGGGCCACAGGGAAAATATATCAACAATTCCAGTTTGTCTTCAGTTTCAAATTCCGCGATTTAAACACCATTAACTGCAGGATAAATATGAAGGAACTGATTCTGGATCAGTATCCTTACTTTGGGAATATTCTGAGAGAGGTCTGGAAGAACCCAGAGGGATTGCTGTTTATATTTGATGGTTTGGATGAATTCAATGACAGAATTGATTTTGCTGACAGCCGGAGAAACACAGAACCTCAGCCCACATGCACAGATCCTGAATTGAAGTGCAAGGTGTCTGACATTGTGTACAGTTTAATCCAGGGCAAGCTGCTCCCAGGGTGTTCAGTGCTGGTGACCACCCGCCCCACTGCGTTACATTTATTGGAAAAGGCTGAGATCAGTGTCTGGGCTGAAATCCTGGGATTTTCTGGTGAGGAACGGAAAAAATATTTCATCAGGCATTTTGAAGATAAAATGGTGGCGGCAGCTGTTGTCAAACATGTGAAGGAGAACGAGATCCTGTACACCATGAGCTACAACCCCTCCTACTGCTGGATCCTCGCTCTGGCACTGGGCCCCTTCTTCACACAAAGAGTCAGGGACCCCCAGCAAGTTCCCAAGACTATCACCCAACTGTACTCCTACTATATTTACAACATCCTGAAAAACCACGGCCGTGAGATTGAGAACCCCCGTGATGTGTTACTCAGGGTTGGTCAGTTGGCCTTCAGAGGAGTGTCCGGAAGGAAAATTGTGTTTACAGATGTAGATTTGATCAAGTACAATCTGCAGCCTTCCCAGTTCCTGTCCGGGTTCCTGATGGAGCTTTTGGAGAGAGAGGATTCTGCCCGGAGCGTGGTGTACACATTCCCACACCTCACCATCCAAGAGTTTGTAGCTTCAGTCGCACAATTCCTGAATCCACATCCCGGGGATATCCTGAAATTCCTCACTGAAGCCCACAACACAACAGATGGGCGATTTGAGGTATTTCTCCGTTTTCTTGCTGGTCTCACCTCCCCAATGACAGCTCGGCGCCTGGAGGAGTTTCTGGGTCCATTTCCCAATGAAACAACCTGCCGGGTGATTGACTGGGTGAAGGAGGAGGTTAAACGACAGATTGGAAACACATGGAGTGATGCTGGTAAAAGGAGCTTTCTGAACACATTGCACTACCTGTTTGAGTCTCAGAATAGTGGACTGGCTCAGGCCGCACTGGGATCTGTGGAAACACTTTCATTCAGTGGAATGACACTGACCCCGATTGACTGTGCAGTCCTGTCTCATGTCATCAGACTCTGTGATACAATAAAACACCTCGACCTTGAGAACTGCCTCATTCATTGCGAAGGAATCCAGCGGCTGGGACCCGGGCTGCACAAGTGCCAGGAGTTGAGGTAACTTGATTTATCTCTCACTCTGAACTGTGAAACTGTTCCATTGTGTTGTTTCAATGTAAAGAAACTGGGATAAAACTGTAATAAATCAGATTGTGAAGAATTCTGACAAATGCCTAGTGAACAGTGGCCATTGGTTTAACTGTATTAAATCAAAGGACTGGCTGCCTGTGTTTCCCGCTGCCTGTGACACGTCCATTGACAATGTTCCTTCTCACTGTTACTGACACCCAGACCGACACTGATTGCAACAGGTGGGTCAGAGATTCACACAACCTTCCCAGTGAGGGACAAGAGACCGTCAGCAGACCGTCCCAGGGAGAAGGAAAGAAATGCCATTGTGAGATTGCACTCCCCTGCCATTCCCCGTGTGCGACTATCACCATCAGTCCACCTGTGCGACTGTGCTCACCGCCAGATACCCAGTCCCCAATGCGTGCATCTCCTCTCCCGATTGTGGGCCTCCGTTCAGACTCAACCCTCCTGTGCAATCAATTTCTGCATCGTCTCATCTTGTGGGATTATCTTTTCCCATCAGCATCCTCCTCCTCATCCCCCTTCGTCCTGCTGATTCTGTCTTCCCAGCTCTTCTATGGAGCTGGGAATTCAGAGATGGAGTCTCTTCTATCGACTCCCATCGACATATCCTCATTCACGAATCTTCCTCACTATGGCACTTCCTCCCACACCTCAACCCTAACACATCAGGAACAGTTTTCTAACCATCGGGAAATTGGACAGAATATGTTGAGTTTACAGGGTCACACCGGCACACTAAATTATTGACATTCGGTGAATACCCTGGAGCTGGGCAGTGAGGGGCATTGACAGTGATGTGAACTCCGATCAGTGATTTACTGAAGGGTTTAATGTTTCCTGAAATATCCGAGTGAGAGAAATTCCCCCAAACCCACGGTTTGAATCACTTTGTTCATCAACTTGTTTATTTTTGTTTAGCCTTGGTTGGAATAAACTGGGAGATTCAGAAGTGAAACTGGTGTCTGCAGCTCTGAGGAACACAGAGTGTAAAATACAGAAACTGAGGTAAGTACAGACTGTGGGAGATTGTGTTTACAGTCACTGGGTGTCTGACACTGAACATTAATGTGATCAGTAATTGTGTTACTGATAAACACTGGGGATTTGTACCGTCTGCTGTCTCTCTGTGTCCTTCACCCTCACTCTCTCTCTCTCTCATCTCCAGGTTGGGGGGAGTCAGTCTCACAGATTCTGGAGCCGAGGATCTCGCCTCCGCTCTCAGTACAAACCCATCACTGACGGAGCTGAACCTGAGTGATAATAAACTCGGAGATTCAGGAGTGAAACTGGTGTCTGCGGCTCTGAGGAACCCGGAGTGTAAAATACAGAAACTGAGGTTAGTACCAGACTGTGGGAGGTTGTGTTTACAGTCACTGGGTGTCTGACACTGAACATTAATGTGATCAGTAATTGTGTTACTGATAAACACTGGGGATTTGTACCGTCTCCTGTCTCTCTGTGTCCTTCACCCTCACTCTCTCTCTTCTCCAGGCTGAGTCGTGTCGGTCTCACAGATTCTGGTGCCGAGGATCTCATTTCTGCTCTCAGTACAAAACCATCACTCAGGGAGTTGAGCCTGGGATGGAACTCGCTCACAGACCGATGGGTCCCTGCCCTCCGCCGCTTCATACTGACCCTCCCGAGTCTGCAGCGGATAGAGTGAGTGTTTGTGTTAACATTCAATCTGATAAAATGTCAGCGGATCCGTGGATTTCCTGGTGATATTTGTCTGTGAGTGCTATTGAAACAATAACCCCGGCCCCCTGTTACTGACACTGTTGTGAAAACTGTTTATTTCATCTTTATTCCTCCATCTGTTTCAGGTTGCTGGGGAATCAGTTTGGAGAGAAAGGGAGGAACGAACTGAGAGCTCTGCAGGAACCCAGACCTGGATTGACCGTGCATCTGTGAACATCAGAATGTGTTAACATCACAGGGTCAGACACAGGGTGAAGCTCCTTCCACACCGTCCCATCACACATTCCCGGGGTCAAGCACAGTGTGAAGCAACCTCACACCATCCTGTCACATACTCCCGGGGACAGACTCAGAGTGAAACTCCCTCCACACCGTCCCATCAAATACTCCTGGGGATAGACACGGAAGAGGATGGGAGTGGGCAGAAACGGGCAGGGGGATACAAATGGGAATCACAACCATAGCAGTTAACAATCAAATTTGAGTTCTAGGCTCGAGAAGTAGCCCAGGATGAAATCAAAGTTGAGGATAATTTTGGAGAACGGGACTCCACCCCTTCCCGTCATCTCCCACGGTCCGCAGTCCTCACAGGACGCCGTCCGTTCTCGTCCACTCACACGGACCGTGATCCCAAATAAATTTCACTCTTTCTCATTCATTGTCACTATCGACACTCCCAATGAGACCACCCCTTCCCATTCACTCCACTCATCCGCATTCCTAATGGGACGCATCCCTACTCATTCGCTTGCATCGTCCATACTTCCAATGGGCCCCGTCCCTTCTCATTCAGTCCCACTGTTTGCCTGCCTGTGGGCTTCGCCCCTTCCAATTTACTCCCCACTGTCTGATCACTCCCATTCAGTCCTGTCGTCCGATCTCCCAGTGGGATCTGGCCCTTCCCATTCACCCCCACTATCTGCCTCCCAGTGGGACTCCATTCAGATTATTTCCAACGGGAATGGGATTATGGAAATTGGCGAGAACGCCAGAATTCAGTATTTGACCGAACTGGGTGCGGAGTTTACAAAATTTGACATTTATTAGTTACACGGAACGTCGAGGGTGCTGTGGATGTTGACGGCTTTGTTACACTGACGATGCTCATCTCCTGGCGGAGACGGCGGATAGGATCGGACTGAAGGACCTTTGGCACGTCTTCCTGAAGATGGCGGGGGTTGGTGGAGCATGTGAGAGAGGTTTATGGTTTCCGTGTCCCAAGGCCGGGTGATTCATCGCGCCCGGTTCCCGGTGTCCACATAGCACACAGGAAGTTATACTTGGCACGGTCCCCGCTCTTCATAACGTGGCTGGGAATTTTACCAGGCACAGTTCCCGATCTCTGTCTCCACACTGAGAGTTTTACCGCACACGGTGTCGTGGCTCTGTATCGACACCGGGAATATTACCGCACACGTTTCCTGGTGTCTGTATCCTCCTCTCTCCACGACACTCGGAGTGATGACGCACAGGATCCGGAGATGAGGAAGTCGGATCGGTCTCTATTGTTTGCTATATATTTATTATTTGTGATAAACAGTCTGCGCAATCGAGTGGAGGATGGTCGAGAGTGTTTGTCTTGCGAGGGGCTCCTGATTGAAAATGGTGAATAGGGAGGGAACGACAGAAGGATTTAGAATGTTCACTAGACAGGGAGTGAAAGGTTGACTGAAAATGGTCTCCGGGGAGAAAGTGATGGGCTGAGTGACAATGGGCGCCAGGGAGGGGGCGATGGGCGGAATTAAGATGGCCGTGGTCACCACGTTTCTCAGGGCTGTCAGGGAGGGAGTTATACACTGACAAGAGAATGGGAGTGACGGGCAGAGTTCAAATGACCGACAGGGTGGAGACTGAAAATTATCACCAGGGGTGATACCGGGAGGAGACATCGGGAGTTATGTGCTGATTAAAAATAGGTTTCTGGATTAAAGCCAGAATATAAAACTATCACCCGGGGAGATTGACGCGCACGTTGAAAATCGTCACCAGGGAGGAAGGGAGGGCTGCACTGTGAGAAAATGGACGCCAGAAGGTGACAGGTCAGAGAGAGTGGCGGCCCGACCTGAAATAGTCCTAGATTCCTTTGCTATAATGGCCTGCAGGGAGAGAGTGATGGACAGAATTCAAATGGCCAACATTGCTTAATTTACATTTGTCATGATGAAATCAATAAACCGCTGTAACTTCCTGTCCTGGTGCCGGACTCGAGTTTTATTTGAGGTTTCTGCTGCCCCCCGCACCCTGTGGACTGCAACAGTGGGTCGGAGCTCCTCACACTGACACAGTAGCGTCTCAGCTCCAGGCTGAGGGAGGTCGGACTGCCGGAGTCTGGGTGCCCAGGATCTCATCTCCACTCAACCCCCTTCCTGGCTAACTGTCCCCCACCCGCCCCCCGCAGACAGTTACATCGACTGATATATCAGACGTAAGTCTACTGAGGTTCCTAGTATGAGAGGGATGGTGGATGGAAGACCGGCGTTAGCACGGGGTGAATCTCCCTCCACAGCATCCCATCACACACTCCCGGGGTCAGACACAGAGTGAAGCTCCCTCCACACCGACCCATCACACACTCCCGGGGTCAGACACAGAGTGAAGCTCCCTCCACACCGACCCATCACACACTCCCGGGGTCAGACACAGAGTGAAGCTCCCTCCACACCGACCCATCACACACTCCCGGGGTCAGACACAGAGTGATGCTCCCTCCACACTGTCCCATCACACACACCCGGGGTCAGACACAGAGTGATGCTCCCTCCACACTGTCCCATCACACACACCCGGGGTCAGACACGGGGAAAATAAAAACGCCTCTGTAGTGTATCAACTGAGTGGAGACTCACACTGTGTTCACCTTGGAACCGGGAACCACACGCACACACACACACACATACACACACACACACACACACACACACGATGAATATATGTAGAAGTGGTCACAGAGACGGGGAGGGATGCAGTTTGCACAGACCAGGAGAGGGTGGGAGGTGGCACAAACAGGCAGGGGAGTACAGACGGGAATCGTAACCATAGCACTTAACAATCACATTTGACTTGTAGGGTTGAAAAGTAGCCCAGGATGAAATCTAAGTTGTGGATAATTTTTCAAAGCGGGACTCCACCACTTCGGGTCCTCTCCCACGGTCCGCACTCTTCACAGGACCTCGTCCCTTCCCGTCCACTCACACGGACAGCGATCCCAATCAAATGCCAATCTTTCCCATTCATTCTCACCATCCGTACTCCCAATGACACCACCCTTTCCCACTCACTCCACCCATCCGCATTCCTAACGAGACGCACCCCTACCCATTCGCTTGTATTGCCAAACTTCCATTGGGCCCAACCCCTTCCTCTTCACTCCCACTGAGCCCCGTCCCTTCCCATTTACTGGCACCGTCTGCACCGCTTCCCATTCACTCCTGTCGTCCGGAGTCTCCCAGTGGGATTGGCCCTTCCCATTCACTCCCACCATCGGCCTCCCAATAGGATCCTTTCAGATTATTTCCAACGGGAATGTGATCCTGTTAGTTAGCGGGACGCTTGAATTCTGTACGTGACAGAACTCGGAGCGGCTTTTATGGAATTTGACGAGAACGCCGATGGTTTATCAGTTACACGGACAGTCAAGGGTGGTGTGGATGTTGACGACTTTGTTACACTGATGATGCTCATCTCCTGGCGGAGACGGTGGATACGATCGGACTGAAGAACCTTCGGCACGTCTTCCTGAAGATGGCGGGAGTGGGATGCGTGTGGGAGAGGTTTACCCTTTCCGTGTCCCCACGCCGGGAGATTCATTGCGCCCGGTTCCCGGTGTCCACATAACAGACCGGAAGTTATACAGGGCACGGTTCCTGGTCTCCATGTCCCAAACAGGGAATTTTGCCAGGTACGGTTCACGATCTCTGTCTCCACACCGAGAGTTTTTACCGCGCACGGTGTCGGGTCTCTGTATCGACACCGGCAATATTACCGCACACGTTTCCTGGTGTCTGTATCCTAATCTCTCCACGACACTTGGAGTGATGACGCACAGGATCCGGAGATGAGGATGTCGGATCGGCCTCTATTGTTTGCGATATATTTATTATTTGTGATAAATAGTCTGCGCAATCGAGTGGAGGGTGGTCGAGAGTGTCTGTCCTGCGAGGGGCTCCTGATGGAAAATGGTGACATGGGAAGGAGCGACAGAAGGATTTAGAATGGTCACTGGGGAGGGAGTGAAAGGTTGACTGAAAATGGTCTCGGGGGAGAAAGTGATGGGCTGAGTGACAA